>NC_043957.1:42318292-42494323 GCF_902148855.1 Sphaeramia orbicularis
ATTTCAAAGAGATTAAAAGATTTTTGCAGGGTATTCCACTTATTTCACTTTTTATTCAAGACCAAAGAACCTCAGGCAGCCTCAGTGCACCAATTAAAGGATTAGCCAGCATGAGGCCAACCGTGAAGTCTGGATTGAGGACATTAGTTATTAGTTTATGCAGCTGGTTTATTCTTAAGAACAGAGTGGACCTCCAGTGGCCCTTGGAAATAAAAGTGCGCACACTTAGGAATGGAGTTCCAGAGGGGAAAAAAACTGTTACAACTTTGAGAGAATTTTTTTTCTCCAAGCCATTTCAGTTCCAGCTACGCGTTTAGCCATGTCTGTCTATTTAAATGCATTATGGTGGAGCATAATGGCTTTATATAATCAGTGTAACTGCAAATGAGTGAAAGGATGGGAAAAAATAAATGAATAAATGCACAAAGCTCATCGTCTACCTTCACTTTGCATACCACATAACACTTTCGAAGCATTTGCCTTCCAGTACAAAGAGCATTTAGACCAAACAAACTCAACCCCAAAGAACTTCTTAATGACTCAAGTGATTGGAACACTGCAACTTTTAACATGGCATCCAAGACAAGAGGTGTGACACCATAAGGAAATACTTAAAATGGTCTTAAAATACCTGCAATTAAACAAAATCTTTTCTTTTAATATGGAAGAGGCTTTGTCTGACGGCGGTATAGCCTAGTTACACCATTATCTATCTTCTCACTGTGCAGACCCTCAGGCAGGTCTACAGAGAGTCTGAATGAGTGTTCCTGCTCAGCAGTGCACAGAGAACAGGTATCAAACAGTACAGCATCCCCTGCTCTGTGCCCTGCTGGGACCAGCAGAGCGGGATGCAGCAGGGCACAACCCACTGAGTAAACATCTCTCTGGGGAACTCTCTCGTATTCTCCACTCTCTCCTTTTTCTGGTGTAATGAGAACAAAGTCTGTTTATTGGCTGCTGGCGCCTGAATTCATCCATAGAGAGTTTGAGCAGATTCTCTATCTCTGCCACTTGCGTTCTCCCCCTCTTTTCCTGTCAGACAGCATTTCATTCACTCATGCTCACATATTTCTCACTGTCCTCATTCTTTCGTTTTTTGGCTCCCCTTTGAGCTAACTCCTCCCCATCGCTTGCCTTTTTATCTCAGCTGAGTGAATTTTCTCATTCATCACTTTATCCATCGCACTACTCACTCTGAGCCAAACCCTGCTGCTCCTTTTCTCTTTCTCTGCTGACCTTTGGATTCTGTCCATCTCACTATTCTGTCAGTCTCCTCAATCTCGGCCTCCCCAGTTTCCTTTTCCACGTTCCTCTTATCTGTCGTTTGACATCGTTCTGTGTTGATCTTGGCCGCCACCTCGCTGTCCTTTCATCTCTTTCTTCACACTCTGTACCGAGGTCCTTTCTCACTAGGAGCCCACATGCTGGTTTGTGTCTGCAGGCTCTGTCCTTGAGTAGAGGTCAAGTGGGTTTCCTCTTGTTAAAGAGGTCTCTCCTCAAGCTGCTGATTGTGTGCTTATTTGTGTGTCTCTTTTTTGAAACAAGTGTAAATGTTATTTCCAAATGTACGTGCCGGTTAAACCTCAAGGACGTATGTTGTTTGCATTTGTGTGTTTTCTCTTTGTACAGAGGAGTGGCCAGGCATGTTCTTTCCTGCCAGTGATTGCCCTTGACACACACACAAGAGGATAGACACACACCTGACTGTATGCATTTGTGTGCGCAATGGAGACGAGAACTGTGATTGCGTGTGCGTGCATGCGTATGTCTGCGTGAGTTTGCGCTTGTGTTTCCTGAGGATAAACAATACCATCCAGCCATATTATGAATCCACTGAGCAAACTGACACTGATTGCACACAGCACACACATTCACAAACAAAACACACATAAAACTCTGTCTCCGAATCAACTTCGACAGGCAATGTGCTACAAGTGCATCACAGTTTTTGGGCCAAGATGGCTACACTTGACCTCAATCACTCCAAAGCAAGGAGGAGGCGGGGACTCACTGGACAGCTAACACCTGAGCAGCAAGTGGAGCAGTTGGCCTGCACTGCCTGGCTGCAATAATGAATTACCTGGAAAAGCCCTCTGGGAAGTACACAGTCAGCTGCTGGCAGTTCACTGGAGAATTAAGCATGGATCTTCATCCACTGCATAATAAAGTGATCATGTGGCTGTCTGGGGAGTAGTGCTAATTGCTGATCAGAGTGAAATCAAAGGTGGATACATACCTGAGAGTTTTGGTGGTCATATCAGCCGCTGTGATGCCATGGTATATCAGTGTTTCGTTCCACACAGGGTTCAGGGTGTTCTTCAGGGTTTTTGTGCGAAGCTTGTTTGCCTGAGGAGAAAAACACAGGAAAGAATGACAAAGGAACCATGAAAAGAACAAATGAAGACCTCATATTGGAAAAAGAGAAAGAAGAAAGATCATGAAATAAGTAGAGAGACAAAGACAGGGGAGACATCATTTATCTCAGTCCCTCTGGAAATTGCCAACATCTGCTGCCGAGTCTGTAGAGGAGAGCGAGAGGACGCAAGGCTTCCCTTGTCTCACCTGTCCGTCTGTCTCATCCCCAACATTATGAGACAGCCAGACTTCCAAAATAAGCACTGTGTCTTCAACACAACACTGCACAGCAGCCAACATAATCAGCATGAAAAATTAAAGCCCCTCAGAAAAGGAGATGCTCAAATCCCTTAATAGTATCCCATCCATAAATAAAGTTTGTAGCCTCCTAGTGCCTCATTTCCCTTAATTGCCTCAGGGTTTTTCAGGCTTATTTAACTTTGCATTTCATACTTTCTTTTGTATTTATTTTAATCCCTTAATAAATTGGGCTTCCAACTGAATAAAATTTTATTTTCACCAAAACTCTGAAAAATGTTTTGTCAAATGTCTCTAGGTTGAAAATGGCGCAATTCTTGGATAGTAATACAGCCTTGTGGAGCCACAGGCAGAGATGACTGTTTTAAGGCAGACAGCAGGAAAACATTTATTGAGTGTAATTTTAGCCAATTTCATGTCAACAAAAGCCATAAAGAATGCCAGAAACAACACTGAATTGAAGTAATCTCACCAGCACCTGATAAAGTTAATATCTCTGTATCATAGACATCCATTTTCATCCAAAAACTACAAAACAAGGCTACTTAAAGACTCAAGAGGGATTATATTTATATTGTTCTAATCTGTGTGGTCAAGTTGTACTGCTAATACTCTGAAAATCTGAATGTATGAGTTTCTTTCATTTCTTATATTGTCAAATTTGGAGAGACATCTTTGTCCTCTTATGGTTTTGTAAAATCCAATAGATACTTGATGTAGTCTTCATATGTTCACCCACCTTGCCCCCAGTGTCACTCACACTGTGGTGTATGAATGCGTGTGAATGTTTGGTGGTGGTCGGAGAGGCCGCTTCTGTCAGCCTGCCGCAGGGCAGCTGTGGCTACAAACATAGTTTACCACCATCTGTGTGAATGTGATAGCAAATGAATAATAGATCAATAATGTAAAGCACTTTGGGTGCCTTGAAAAGTGCTATAGAAATCTAAACCATTATTATTATTATTATTATTATTAGTAGTATTAGTATATGGTCCTCTGGTACAGTAAGTGCTTAGTGTTCTCATTTCTTGTCTGAAGATAAACACCTTTCTCTTTCCCCCTCTTCATTTCTGCCACAGTCAGCCTCTTGCCTCAGGGCCAGATGCTGAACCCTCCTTTCTGTCTTCTTTCTCTTGGTCTGTTTTTGTCCTCTCATCCTATTGTTCGGTTTGTGCTGCTTCCCCTCATGTTCCCTTTCTCCCACTCTCCCATCACTGTCCTCGTTTTATCCAGTGGTTTCGGCAGGAATGTTCCGGCTTATCTGTAAGAGTCAGCCCTCCAGAGTTCACTCCATGAAGGGGACAAGTGTTTTCGATTCATGTCATTTGTTAGATTCATTAATGTGCAAGCAAAGCTGGGCAAAAGCACCGTCACCACTCGCTGTGGTATTGCACAGCTTTATGTGTGCCAGCACAAACGGCTATTTTACAAATAATCAGCACTTCTTATTGACGGAATTGGGCTGTGATGAAACATTTTACAGAGCACATATGCTATATCTAAAACACATCCAAGACACCAGCTCCTCATAGTCACTCTCCCACATTTTCCCTCCACGCTGATGCTTATGCATCTGTTTCTAAATGTTTTATCTGTAGCCCTCCATCTGTCCATCACACTCTCCCTCCTTTCTCCTCTTTCTTTCTGCTTGGATCCTTCTACTTATTTCACACTACCTCGCTCTTGCTCCCTACCTCCCAGAACTGTGGATAAACAGAAGCTGGCTGTGGCTGAATTTTCTATGCACTGCAATTTGGAATGGACATATGAAAATGAACATCACAGAGGCAAAGACATGTTTGTGTGCGAGACAGCGATAGAGAAAGAGTGAAGGATAAAGGGAACATCACGCTTCTCTGTGTGACTGTGACTTAAGCCTTGGCATGTGTCTACATGTATGCAAGGTCATGTGCTGCATGTGTTGCTGTGTGCGTTTGGCATCAAAGATTGCATGCTGAATGTATGCTCCATGATTAAATAGCATACATTATAGGATAGGGGAAGGAAATGTGTGGGGCACAGGGGAAATGCACATCTGTTCTAACTCCTCTAACTCTATTCTGCACAGACACTGAAGCCTTATGCATTCTGTGTTACCCATTCCAACTCTGGCATCCTGAGTCTGAATGTGGACAAGAGTATCTGTACAATTGTGTGTCCATGTAAGCAGACTCACACTTTGCAAGTGACGTGGTCCCCGTCTTCTGGATATTTAACAAGCAATGGTTCATGGGTACTTACCTACTCATTGATGCTTTCTCTGCCCCCCCCCACCCACCCACCACCACCATCCCCACCACCACCACCACCCCTCTCCCCAACACTTTCCTGTTGACGTGAGCCGTGTAACAATCCTCCCTGTTTCCATGACAACCACCTGCTGCTGTCCTCCCCTCATCTGTCTCTCCCTCCCTCCATTTCTCCACTCCCTCTCTTTTCCTCTCTCTCGCAGTTCCGCCCTCTCAGTTGTCTCCCCTCTCTCTGCACACTGTTGGTATTTCAAGGTCACAGAGGGTCACAGTGCGATAGTGAGATAGAGACAGAGATAACGCTGGAAAGTGGGGAAAGGAGAACGATAACAATGGGAGGGAAGGCAGACAGAGGAAAGCTGGAGGACAAAAATCCCCCAGACGTTGTTATTGTTAGCACCTTAGACCTTAGACAGTTGCCTCAGTCAACCTATCTTGGCTCAGCGTCCTTCCCTCACTTATCATAACCTCATTTTGTGTCAACCTTGAGCCAAAATGGCTGACAACAGGTTGCATTCTGTGAGAGCTGGGGGGTTGCTGTTGTGGCAAGCCTTATCTTCCCTGCTCCTTGAACTGAAAACAAGACAAGTGAGGCGCAGCAGACCAGAACATGTTTGTGCTCAATAAAGCAGAGCATTGGACGAGCCACATTAAGCAGTAACCAATCGAAATGGTCTCTGCTCAACGGTTTGAAATGACACACTACATTAGTCTGCTGTCCTGTTACATATATTAAGGTTCTGACCCTTGCATGCTGAACAAGAACCTCTATGCTCACGAATCACCAACATAATGAAGTAAATGTGATTTTTTTGGTATTTTCTGTTAAGTTGGTATGTCTGATAAGTTGTTTCAGTTTCTGTGTTGTATAGGACTTCATTGTGGGGGGGGGGGTCAGTGCCTGGGACGGTGCCACCTTGTGTAGTAAAAGGTTATGTTAATTGCCATTGAGGTAAGGTTGGAGCAGTGACCTTGCTAGCCCCAGGGAGAAGATGAAGCTTGACATATGGATCAGCCAGCCCATTGGAGTCCATGGCTTTCAGTCCCTGTGAACAAACACACACAGTGGTAGTACACACAAGCAGACTCACACACACATATTGTAGTGTCAAAGGTGACGTCACCATGCCCTGAAACACTTCACACAACTGACAGGGTCATAAAAAAGACAGCGCATATGACAGACCTACAGTTGTTACACATCTATGCTTCTGGCTACTTCTTTCCACGCCACTGTTTTGTACCCTCCTCAATTCCTTTGTGTTGTCCTCAAGGGACCCGTTCAGTGAGATTTACATAATTAACATTATGTGACACTACATGCAATAAAAAGCTTGTGTCCTTGCACAATGACCATAACAAATGTCTGCCAGAGCACAGGAGCTTCACGATCTTACATTTAAGCTTGTCATGATATGAATTTTCAGGCCGCAGAAGTTGTGGAGAAAACTCTCTTCTTTAAAAAAGTAATGTGTTATCTTTAAAAGATAACATCGCAGTAATGTTTTCATCATGCCTTCAAGGAGAATTACGCAACAACGCCCTAAGATAGAAGTGTATTTTATGTGGAAGACAATGGAATAGAGTCTACCTTTGCTTTATGAATCGTACAATGAAGACAGTTGTTCTCCTGATCAAAGAGCAAAGTGAACTCCAGCGTTCCCAAGTATGCTGAAAACAACAAAAAGCACAGCAATTACTGCCATGCATATTCACACATACACACTCAAATGCTCTGAGTCACATTTGTAGCAGATGGCCTTTTAAAAACATGATGCTGCCTAATATGAATTGATCTGTCTTGTTTGATTACTGTTTGAAAATGAGCAGAAAGCCGAGTCCCAGAGTTGCAACGTTGTCTAATAAATCATCAGAGGCGCTGTGTCACATAAAGTGGGAGTGACAAACAGTTTTGGAAACATGCTTGACTCCACAATTACTTTGCCAGCATATGCTGCGCTTTTTATAAATATGCCAACTCTTCTTGAGCTAAGTTTCAGAATTGGAAGTGTTGTTTTTCTGCTGTTATTTTCACATGAATAAATACACACAGAAGTAAACAAACTTCAGCAAATTCCTCCTGCACTGAACTCACTGTCATCATCATCAGAGTCAAACACTTCCTCCCTATCTCCATCGTTGTCTCCCCTCCTCTCCGGATCCTTGTAGCCTCCGCCCGTCTCTCCATTGAACGTCTCCTCTTTTAGGATCTTTTTCTCCCTCGGAGGCGGAGGTGTGCAGGGGTAGTCGTGGAAACGGGGGAAGAAATCTGAGATCTGTGGGATAGGGAGGATGGGGCCTGGGCACACATTGATGGCAAAGTGCTCCTGCATAGAGATCTTGACTGGTGAGGGAGGGGGTGGTCCAGCCGAGTGGGGCGTTGCTGAGGGGGAGGAGGCTGATGAGGACGGGGTGGAGGAGGAGGAAGGGGGGATGGCCAGGTGGGAGGTGGGGGGGTGCGGCGGAGGTTTGGAGACACTCATGTGGGCTGTCGAACAGGACTGTGAGATGAAAATGAAAGATGGCGTGGGACAGGGAAATGATAGAGGTAAGAAAGAAAATAACATCACAACAGTAACAGAGGAATAATAAATTCTACAAGAGAAAGACAGTCATTGTCTGTCAACTTTATCCTTTGAGTTTGTTCAACTGCAGAAGGGGTCAAATCTGTTCAAGAGAAGCCAACAAAGACAATATGTGTTGAAATCCCCAATACATATGAAACATCTTGGAAAAAAATACGCTTCTATTTTCATCCGTTGATGCAATACTGACTTCTGAAAAGCCAAAATAGAATTTGCCAAAAACCTTTGCACTTCAAGTGTGACTCACACATTCAGTCAGCTCACCAAGTCTGTGCTCTGAATGAATATTCAAATGTATTGCTGTAAAGTATGAACAAGTGTGTATCTGCACTTGACTCTAATCCTTCGCTTATCTCTCTCTCTTTCACTTCTCCCTCTCTGATCTGCAAGTCCCCTGAGCAATATTTACATAATACCAGCCTTTCTTGGTCCTTAGCATATTTGCCACTTAATGAAATGTAATAACTGTTAACCAAGCTATAACCTTATTAATCTAAATGCTAACGTTTCCAATTTTCCACACAGTCATTAAGCAAGATTGAGGACATGTTTACTGTTACTATTAGTTTGATCCTAAATGATCTCAGAGCAACTCACTGCAAAATGGGATGTGAAAATGACGCCCCGCCAATTACATATGCCATCCAAGTTATTGTCAACTTAAAACTGTAGAAGATAAACAGTGGAATTTGAATCATACCTGTTTCCTGTAAGGATGTCATAAGTACATACTTTTAAGCTCATAAATGCACAACCACTTTGTGATGAAGTGTCTTCATTTGAAAAGAACTGAAATGTCTTTGTAACGCCGTCAGGTCATTTGAGGATGCATGTTACTTGCTACCCCCCTAAATTTTCCATATGTCTTCATGTCAGCATTGGTTAGAACCAAGTTTAACTTCCTGTTTTATTTAATCACAGCACTATGCCTTTCTGTAATATTATACTCTGACCATTTCACTGATTTAGTCAGTTGTAGAACTTTCATTGAGAGTATTTACTTTATGGGTTGTGATTGCTTTCATTGTCTATTAATTTGATCATCATTATTTTTCAATACCGATTCATCATTTAATTTTAAGTGTGTTTGATAAATAACAGCAAGGTCCAAGATGACGGTTTCACATTGTTGTTTTGTTCGACCAGTAGTCTCATACACAAATTAAAAAAAAAAAATTAAAAATTAAAAAGAAAAGAAACAAATGTTCACAGGTAAGAAGATAAATGCGCAACTGATTTTGCTTGATAAATGACCCAGATGAATTAATAATCCAAATAGTTGCAAGTCATTCTCAGATTAATTGCTTCAACGTTAATTAAACCCCAGGTTTTAATGGCCAATAAAACCTCCCTTTGGAACAGTAAGGCTCTGAACTCAATGCGTAGGCTTTGTTTCTCATTGTATTTTTCATTAATTTTGTATGTCGTGTGTTGCTAGTACAGAACACAAGTTAACAGCAGCTTAGATTTTTAAGATTAAAGTGTCTTACATATTTCTGAACGATATAGCAACAGAATAGCGTAACGTACTGGGGTGAATCCTTAATTTAAGCAAGTAAACAAACTACATTATAAATTATCTGTGTGAAATTCACTTTGTTTGAATCACATTCTCTATGATTTACCCTTTAAGCATCTGAAAGCATGCTCTGTAAGGCTCTCCTCCACAAACTCAAATATTGTACGAGAATATGTAATCAAACCAATAACATCCCTATCAGTCTACACCCATGTGAAATATTTCTTAACTCAACTGTAAACTTGCATTTCTTAGAGCTCATCCCTCTGACCTCACTAGTTACACTATTTAGACTCTGCCTCACGCTCACGTACACATACACATGTGCATCAAGATCCAACAGACAAAGACCCCAAACTGCCTGAGCCCATCCTCATCCTCAACACTACACTCTCTCATATACATACACTTATGTAACGACACCCAAATTCCGCGCCTGGGTACCCACATAAGGAAACCCACTCCCAGCATGTTGCTCTTAAACTCACTGGCTGCCACTGTCTTCAATACTGAGGGGCGCACATGCAAGCACATGTGCACAAGCACACACACTTTCACACGTCGGACGCATCTACAAATATAGCCACAAAAACGTACCCAGGGACAGTCTTCATCTGTGCCAGCACTCCATCTTGCCTGCTCTCACGTCCTCTGTTTCTCACACACTGAGGAGCATGCAGACCAGCTTTGAGTCAATATATCCCTCTGTACTCTCTCTCTGCCTCTCTCTCTCTCTTTCCCTCTCTCTGTCTCTGTTCATCGTTTGCTCCCCTCCTCTGTCCCTCCCTCTTTCCTTTTAGTTGTGACGTATCCAGTTAAAATCCCTGTCAGTCGTCTACAGACTGTGCATATACTACTATCCCTCACTTCCAGCAGTGGTGAGATTTTAGGAAAACCCAGGGGGAAAAAGGGAGGGGGGGGTTGAGTGTATTTTTTGCTGGTGCTGTATTAGGTTTGCATTGAAGGTGTGAAGACAGAGACAGACAGAAAGTGTCACGAAGAGCAGACTCATGTGGAGACAAACCCACATAGTACAGATCATATAGACACAAGGACGAACACAAAGCAAAAACAAATACACAGAGTAACAGATATACAGATACAGAATGGAAAAGGGGTGTGAAAACAGTAAATATGCACACAAAAGGAAATACTGCTCCGCATCTTTTTTTTTTTTTCTTTTTTTTTTTTAATCCACCACTGATGGATACAGAAAGGAAATTAAATTCAACATGTTGACTGAGCTGAACAAAGCCACTGCCAGCCAGCCACAGTCACCACCAGATTACTTTTTGTTGGCTCTGACTGTGGCCAGTATCAGCCAAGCATATGTGTGTGTGTCTGTCTATGTGCGTGCACTTGGGTTTTGTCTGTATGCATCCAACTGTGGCAGCCCTCATGGTACGGCTGACACCTGCCTCATGAAATTAATCACACACAACAATACATCAATAACAGTGGGCTTGTATGCAGAGTGTCATTGCAATAAAATCACCGGTGAGACTTGAATGAATGGATGAACAGATGGATAAGAGGCATAAGGAGTGGTTTTGAGAGTTTACAAGGAAAACATACATTAGTCCCAAACTCTAAGATTTCAGCGGACTACCTTTAGATTTGTATACAGCTTGTTTTCACTATGGCATAATTTCAATAACTTTATGCAAGGTCACAACATTTTTTCCAGAATTTTTTTTACATCCTTTTTTGCTAAGAAGGTTCCAAACTGAGTGAAATGACCCAGTAGTATCTTGGTGCCAGCCATGATAAGAGCAGTCCAAGTTCTCAAAATGCAAAGGAAAAGAGGTTTGATGCTTCCTTCAGTGTTGCCTTTTGCATAGGACCAGTGGTGTAGTGGTCCCTGGAGAAGTGGCGAAGGTAAACTCTCAATTTTTGCCCCCCTTTTTTTTTTTTTTTTTAAAGTAGTACAGAAAAATGCCGTTTTAGAAACACTGATATATAAGACTACTCTATTTAGTTTACCCAAAAATCTGTCAGTAGTATTTGCTCACTTTTAGAAAAATTATACTGACTTGATCAGTGGCAGTTTGTTGGTATTACTGGTCACACAAGCAGCTGCATGAATTTAAATGTATTCAACATGAGGCAAATATAGGACAACGTTAGCCTTTCATAACATTAGCCTAAGCACAGTTTAACTATTGGACAAAATCTCTTCTCCTCTAAATGTGCAGTCATATGACCAGTAGTTTAAAACAGTGACTCATTCTGAAACCACCTTAAAACTTACGTCAGAATTATATATTCCATGACAGTAGGTTCTCTCGATATGTGTCACTCACCTGAAAGATGTTCATTCTGCCTCTCCCGTTCACATTTCCAATAATCGTGCATCTTTCAATGAGACGTGCAGCGAGCTGTCAATCAACTGGGGTGGCACTGGCGCCTGAGGTGTCCAATCAGGTTCCAGAGGTGGCCAGCGCTAAGCAGAACCCTGACTCTGGCACTAAGTTAGCAATATTTTCCTGGGCATGACCCGCCCAACACTGCCTCTGACTGGCTCATCAGTTCTCATGCCTAAAGTTAACCAATCTAATCAGTGAAGGTACTAAGTCCTAGCCAATTGGAGGCAGAGTAGGGCGGGTCATGGCTTCACCATCCTAGGAGAAAACATGGGCAATTGGGCTCAGGTACTACTGAATGGTGCACATCAGGGGGATTTAGAAGTGGGTATACGCAATACTGTCTGAAAAATAAGTAGGTATACTCTGTATACCGCCGTATACTCTGGACTACACCACTGCATAGGACACACTGGACTACCATTTACTAAAAGGACAGGATGGGATACTGTCCCATAATGCACTGCCGAGGGCAACATCAGCTGACTTGACTATTCAACAAACAAATAATCAACATGATAAACAGGATACAAAAAAGTCTAATGTGATGACGTGTTTTTACTTTAAGCAGTTGTGATAGTAAAATGTGAAGGTGATGCAGCAGAACCTGTACTTAGTTTGCATGAGTCATATCTTCACAGCCTGTACTTATATTATTGATTCATTTTCAGCCCCTTCAATTACAGATACCTTAATAAGGAAGCGAAAAACAGCCAAATCAGGCTTGAGTTGGAGTATTTGTTGGGTAAAATGTCATTTCCAATATAAGCAGATTAAGTTTTTAATTCACCAAATAAATTTAAGAATGACTGTATATATGTGGGCTTGTAAATTTACAGACATAAGCTTAATAGTTTAGGGCATTAGGCTTATTTTGCATAACTTAAAGGTGGGGTGCGAGATGTTTTCCTGGAGCATTTTTACTATATTGCTTAAAATCCCCTTCACACCCTGATTACAACCAATTAATTAAATGCTCTAACACACACACAAAAAAAGAAATGTAGTCACCTGTGTAATGGACAGGACTGAAAAAACATCATTCATTCATTTTGAGCACCCAATCAAAATGATTGAATGGTGATATGTCTACCAAACTCAACTGCCTTTTCCCACTGCGCATACCCCTCTTTGTGCATGAATCGTGCGTTCTCAGAGGCTCAGAGCACTTGTTCAGGAAACAAGTATTGAGTATTGAGTTGAGTATTTTCAAAATGTAGCTTGCTTGAACCGTTTTTTCGAATGCTGCGTTTCCACTACGTGGAACCAGCTCGACTCGGCTCGGCTAGGTATTCTGGAGTCCGTGTCCATTACAAGATACTACCGACTTTACAGTACCTGGTCGTCATAGCGATGCAGCGTGTTACTTCCGTGTTGTCTGTTCAGAGAGTTGCTGGTAAACTTGCTCGTTACGTGTTGTCTCGTCTGAATTTTTACATCGGCCACCAAAGACTGAATCTCCTCGACCGACCATGGTGTAGTTTTGGGCTGTTATGTAAATGAATGTACCGCTATATTTACTGTCCACTTCCGCATCTGTTTTTTGTAAAACGGCGGGTCACAGAGAAAACTGTCTGACCAATCAGTGGTCTGCAGTGTTTACACGTCACGGTTTAACGTCTGGTCCCCGGTCCTGGAACCTCAGCGGAGGTGATACCAAAAAAGTAGTACCACAGTGACGATTTCTCAGACTGCAAGGGAAGCCTGGCTTCCCCTAAAATTACGAAAATTAAATGGTCAAATATGTTCGGTTGTGTTGACATTTTATTGACTACAAATGTGTTAGAACACGTTCATCTCAAAGATGAGTTCGTTCAGAATCAGCTTTATCACAAATCAACAGACTCGATGGTGTTCACTTCTCCTCCATTCCTGTTGCGCTGTTTCCTTATTCGATCTCTGCTCAGTGCATTTGCCCGTAGACGCCGGGCGTCTCTGGGCTTCAATGGGACTGAGTGGAACAGTTTTTTTTCATTGCCTCAAAACTGGATGGTAATTGGATAAATGCCACGATGTTGTCCCGCCCCCGGACGCCGGGCGTCTCTGGGGGTGAATGGAGCTGTGGGCGGAGCTCGGCCGGGCTGGACGCCAGAATCCCACGTGCTGATTGGAGGATCGGTCGAAAGGCTGAATCCCGTTTGATTGACAGCTGTTTTCAGATCTCCTCCTTCACTGACACAGTTCAGTTTAATTCCGTCGTGCATTCTGCTGTGAAATCAAGAGAGAAACCACTACGAAATTACTCGTTCATTTCTTGCACTGTAAATAAAACACACACATTGTACTTCCTTGTTTCAATTTAACATAATTTCAGCGTTTTCTTGTTTCAGTTCCATAATTTAATCATTTCTTGTTCAAGTTTAATATCGTTTTGTAGATAGTTGAATCAGTCAAACTGTCGGCTAGGTCGAAGTGAAAGGAGCATCTCTAGTTTAAAAAGGCTGAAGTCTTACACCCACAACACAATGGGCCAAGGCAATCTAAGCAGCCTAGCTCTGTTGGACATTCAGAGGACACTGGTCCAGTCCCTGGAAAAGACGCCTACTTGGTACAATAAGGTCACTGACCATTTTCTTAAAAAGGAATGGAGGGCCGAATGTATGTTTAAATAACCTGACTTTTTTTTTTTTTTTTTTTTTTTGATGTAAGCCAACAATGAGCTTCCCCTGTCTGAAAGACGAGCAGCCGCCACTGAGTACCGGGTACCAGATTCCAGGTCCTTTTTCATAATGGAAATGCAAAAAGGCCGAGCCGAGTCGAGTCAAGCCGATACCACGTAGTGGAAACGGGGCATAAGATCTCATACCCCACCTTTAACTAATTTGTTACAATTGTGCTGATTCAGGTTTGATACTAACAAATACAAGTGGACAGAGGGAAAAATGCAACTGACTATTAGTGCACACTTAACCTTTATTTAGATCCATTTCTTTTCCAACCGTCATAATGAACTCAAATTTGTACTGCATTGTCCACACTAATATTCTGCTTCAAATAACACCATAGGAATGCACCAGGAGAAGTATTTGAGATGGATTTTTCTAGTCTACCTTCAGAACATTGTAGTTTCATCACATCTGACCTAATATGTTAACATCCCTCTAGTGTCCGCCAGGATTCACTCAGCAATGAAGTGTCCTTTCCTAATTCCTGATAAATTCCCCTTTCTATCTCTCCTTACCCCATGACATTTTCCATCAAGGTACCGCAAAAGCGATTAGGAAAAGAAGATAAGAGACTTTTTTTAAACATATGTTTATGTTTATGTTTATGCATTTGGCAGATGCTTTTTTTCAAAGCGACTTGCAGGGGATACCCATAATGTTGCTGAAAACACATCTGAGCAACTGAATCAATCCCAGATCATAACACTGCCCCCACAGGCTTGTACTGTAGGCACTAGGCATGATGGGTAATCACTTCATCCACTTCTTTTTTTGCCCTGATACACCATCACTCTGGAACAGGATCAGTCTAAACTCCTGAGACCACATGACCTTTTTCTATTGAAACACAATCTTTATGCTCTCTATCAAACTGATGGTTGTTTAAGAAATGAGAAGGTATTGCATCATTTAAGTTAAATAATTTGCATTTGCTTAGTTAAATCCAGGTGGGGACATTTTCACCATTCTATCTATATGTAAAGAGAAAAATGGGACAAGTGATATATGAGGTGAAACCACTTCAAAAGATCAGAAACATACAAGTAAGTGAACACACATTCTCTGAGAGCTCCTTTTATTACTGTCCACAGCAGAGACATTTTAATGACATATTACAGTCTGAAAATCATTACGGCACTAAACTTATTTTCTATGGTTGAAAAGTCAGATAAACAACAGGGCTGGAGACAGAAGGAGTAAATACACGTGAATGCTTGTGCTCATCCATTTGTAAACACTTTGATTTACTTTGGGCAACTCATTATGATTAGTATTACCTCATCAATATTGTGTTAACAGACCATTACACTGTATATTCATTAATTTGTTAGAAGAACACGAGAGTTAAATGAGCTCAAATGAGATAAATGGACAGTTAGTGTACCAATGTGAACCTCTCCCTCTATAAATAGGCGCTTTGTGACGTGGGCCATGTGTTTTTAAGTGCTTTAAAATTCATGCTGAAGTGCTCCCAGAGTGCACCTCTGTTCCATCATTGGTTGTTTGAGTTGGTCTCACGTGGACAAAAATATGACGGAGTATTTGCAGCCTTGGTGGCTCCAGAGATGTTCATCACTTTAATGAATACATAAAAGTCTATGTGTGTGTTAGCGGGTGCTCAACTCGTCTCCAGCAACATTTATCAGACAACTGCAGAGCGCTCACAGCTGACCTGCTGACCACCAAACCTCTCAGACACTCACCATGAGGCCAGGAAACCAAGATGCACTGAACAGTAAGAGGAGGGCTCTCATCTCAGCACTTTTAAGTTGTGAGTGGAACAGACAGGACAGACGACTCTGTACCACAAATTAAAATGTTTTGATGCCATATTAAAAATACTGAAAAGCTGTGTGAAGCAAATCAAGACAAAAAAACATATGTATCATCTGTACTCGGTACCCTTTTATCCCAACATGGGTGTCATTGGTTTGTCTGTCTCTGGCAGCTGATTTGAGTGCAGGGGCCGAGTGGGGAATTTGGACCTGACCGGCCCACTCTCCAGGGGGCGTGGATGAGGTGATAGTGGTCAAAAAAATGTCATGTCCCGTAAAACATTGATATCATTTAATTGTACAGCTGTTGTATGCCTTTAATCTATTCTTGTATTTTATTCTTTTATTTTGTTTTTTCCCCTGTAAGTCGCTTTGGAAAAAGGTGTCTGCTAAATGCATAAATGTAAATGTAAATTATTTAAGTTTATGTAACACAAATCAACCCACAACAACATAATTACAGTGTATGTTTAACACACAAACCCTTGGCATTAGCAACAGCAGTTTTTTTTTCTCCTCTCACCGGCCGCACCAGCCCACTGACTCAGCAGCCCACTGGGAAAACTCCCGGTCCTCCCGATGGCCAGTCTGCGCCTGTGTGAGTGGCATCATTCTCTCATGATGCAGTTTTAGTGATGCATCAAGTGATGTCACAATGGCCTTGACCTTTGACCATCATAATTAGTACACCCTTGAGTCCAAGTGAACATCTGTGCCAAATTACAGGCATTCCTGAGACATTTCATTCATAGGGATAGACAGACATGAGCTCACAGCAGCATTGACCTCGGGCCACCAACATACTTTCAGTTCATTGTTACATCCAAATGAACATTGGAGCAAAATTTTTGTGATTTTCTGTCAAATCTTTTCTGAAAAAGTGCATTTTAAATATAATGGGGATTGGGGTCAACCTACCAACGGACACATCTTTTTATACAGATGCACTGTGGACACATTTCAGTACAAATCCTAAAACCTTAGTTCTCCAAGAAAACATTAGACCTTTAATCCAGTACAGAAGTGCACTTCTTCTTCTTCTTCTGGTCATTTATCAAATTAAAATAAATAAATAATAAAAAAAATAAAATAAATAATAATAATAATAATAATAATAATAATAAATAAATAAATGTTTTTAAAAATCCCTTTTTGCAGTAATAATAATAATAATAATAATAATAAATAAATAAATAAATAAATAAATAAAGAAAGAAAGAAAGAAAGAAAGAAAGAAAGAAGAAAGAAAGAAAGAAAGAAAGAAAGAAAGAAAGAAAGAAAGAAAGAAAGAAATGTTTTTAAAAATCCCTTTTTGCAATAATAATAATAATAATAATAATAATGATAACGATGATGGTGATGATGATGATGATGACGATGACCATTTATACCAAAACTATAGTGCCGCAAACACCACTGCTTCACAGAGGAAATACTTTTATTTATATGTACTTCATTTTTCCTGCAGTTTGAACCAAATGTATATTAATCAATCTCACCATTATCATTATGACAGAAAACATGCACTGAAGGGAATCAAACTGTCACAAGAAAGGAAAACAAAACCTTTTTTCATTAATGACGTTGAAAAGTGACATCGGATGTTCACAAACTAAATATTTAGCACCAAGTGAGAATGGTGACAGCATCACAGCCACAGTGTGACAAGGTGAGTCAGATAATAAATACATTCAACACAGACAGATGCTGTTTTCCATTCCCAGTGACACCAAACCACATGGATTGGTCTGGTTTACCATGAAACTCAATCAGTTGTGTTTGACAAATGAAGTGTGGACAATGGTAATGTGGTATCGATCTTTCTCAGGGGTAAACATTAGGTTGACTGTCAGATGGACATTAACAAAGTGGCATTGCCCATGAGCTGACAAAAGTAAATAAAATGAATCAGCATCAGAAAAAGTCTTTGAGATCCAAAAGAGAAAAATCAGATGATGAATAAGTACATATGAAAACAGAGCCTGGGCATAGGATTCATTTGGACATTTGGGAGGACGAGTTCATTGGGGTAAAAATGTTTAATCATGTTCTGCATTCTGCTGAATTTTATTATCTAAGTTATAGTGGAAATGTCTTCATATGTAGGATTCAGCAGCTGGGGCCTGTCTAGATGGGTTCTCTCTGGCTTCCTCCCATCATCTAAAGCTATGCACCTTAATAAGTTAACTGGTCTCAATCACCCGTAGGTGTGAATGTGACAGTGAATGGTTGTTCGTCTGTATATGTCAGCCCTGTGATGAACTAGTGACACGTCCAAGCCTTCCCCCGATGGTAGCTGACTCTGCCACCACCGTGACCCATTCAAGGACTAAATGGTTTGAGAAAATGAATGAATAATTAAATTATGTTTTGGAAAATGCAAATTCACAGAGTGGGGTACCTAATATACTGTACCTTCAGATATTCTACATTGCATTCAAATGTTTATATTATCAACCCTAAAAATGTCTAAAGTGCAGCTACAAAAAAACATTTATACAGGATTTAAAAAAAATATTAATTTAGCATTAACAAGTAGAATGTCAAAACTGTCTAATCTGTAAATCTGTAACATAGTGGAAACCGGGTTGAAAAAACACATCTTACTCACAAATTTTCCTTAATAACCTAAAATATGTTGTAAATTTCACATTTTAGCAAAAAGTATCATGCTCACATATATTGTATCTTATTTATATGACTTATTTATGTACAGAGAAAATGTATTTCAGCAGATGAAAACCAAATTCAATTGTCTCACACTATAAAGATGTCAATAAATCATAGCAGCAGCTGATATGAGAAGTGTCTCTGCTGTTATTAAATAATTATCAAGGTTTTATGCACAGGAAACTAGCATCACGGAAACTATGCTTATACCAATGAAAAACTTTGATGCAAGGGACTCAGCTTACTTTTGCAGTTCTTGCAGCACAAAACTGTAAATGGGAGTCGATCAAAACAACACTTTAAATAAAGTGAACAAGTCTTCTTTAAGTGAAGACCTGTTACCTCCAGAAGCTGAGAGGAATAATGAATCATCATCATCTCTCTCTTTCTCTCTCTCCCTCTCTCTATCTATATATATCTATATCTATGTATATAGGGAGCAAGATTTCTAACCTGACAACAATTTCTCATCAGGAGCCTTCCATTTTTTTTTTTTTTTAATCTCTGCCTATGTCAAAAGCTATTCTACTTATGTAAAATAATCACAATGTACTCTGCTGGAATGCATACAACTATTTTAGTTGTGCAGTGGCAGGATTGGCATTCTAATTCCATTCACTATCTCTGTGTTGGAAGTCCCCCTGACTAGGAAACAAACTTCGAACTGCAACTAAACCCTGAAAATGTAAGGTTTTGATTGACACAAGTCTTTTTATGTAGCTTTTTTTTGGGTGGGAATTTAGTTATTTTAATACCATGACGTGGTTCTTAGTGTATAGATGTTCCACCACAATATTTTGCAAAGGTACCGTGGCAGCATCTATAGCTGAGCTGTTAAACTACAAGCCAAACAACACGGACAACTTTTACTCTTAGAATGATAGGAGAGGTCACATGATCTATCCCCTCCTACAGAGACAGGTCTGGCTAAGAAAGACTTTAAAATACATATGCTAACAAGTAAAAAGCACAATCCAATGAAATATCCCTCCCCTTTTGAACATTACTTCACCCATCTTCCATACGTTTATGATTAAAGCATACACACGGCTCATCAGTATAGTATAAATAATAAACACCTAGAATGAGAGAAGGGGAGAGAAGGTGGAGAAAGTGTACGATCAATTTGTGGAGGAGTATTCATCCAGTCCTTCTGCATGGCAAGATAATCTCCTCCCTTTGCCAGGGCACAAAGCAGAGCAGGTTTTCCATTAAGTGAACAACCACAGCCCTCCCCAGCCTCTCAGCCAACCATTTGGCATGAGATTAAGTACACCTCCATTTATATACTGTAGCACTCGCACAAGCTGAATTTTTCAACATTTGGTGCACAGTATTAGAATATGCACAGATTGTCTGATACAGATCAAAAGAACTGCCCAACATTTCCTACACTCGCCCTTAAAAGTTCAAGAAGATGCGTCATCATGAGTTTCAGAATTGCTTCTATAAGAGACTGCTTTAAACACATGCACCGAGTGCACTGAATATTTTATGGAAGCCGAGCTTTAGCCACTGGACATCTCCTAAGGGGGAAAAGATGTGAATGGTGTTAGTTTTCCTTAAACGTCTGATGAACAGTTTGAGTGGCACTTGAATTCAGCTCAAGAAACATTAGGAAGCAATCATGGAGTGGTAAAGAAACATCAATCACAGGCAATTCGTTGCACGCAATCTGCAGTGTGAAGTTGGCAAGTGCATTTTTAACAGGTGGCCAGATGTTGACGTTCCTTCGGGGTGGCAGTTGTGTCACAGGTGCTGCTTGTGCTCCACATCACTCTGCTTCAGGGGAATCATTGGCTCTGTTGGCAGAGAGTGCTGTTCTGTCAAGGTGCATTATTCTTCTCACTATGCGACACATCACCAACTTTAGCCCCTCATGATTTCAGGTCTCGCTCGAGAAGCAGCTCATTCTGTCTCCCTCTGGCTCCACCCCCATGTCTGTCATCATCTACCACCAACATAACCCTACCCTCCTCTGATCAGTCTCCGCTCTGCTCTCATTCCCCCTGCGACACAGACAGATTCCATTAACCCTACCTGTGAGGACAGAGTTAATTTGCCCTTAACTCTGCCAATAACACCCAAAAACAATCAGAATCTAATCTCAAACCCCAATGTCACAGAACAAGTTTTCATTTTTCTAATGTTTTGTGACAGGCCCAGCCAGCAATGCAAAAGAAAGAATGACCCCTGTCAAATAAAATGACAGATTGACAGAATGATGTTCCCTTAGGTTAAACGTATTATTTCATTGCTTATTTATTTTCTACTTCTTCCTTTGCTCTTTTTTGAATTTATGTACAAAAAGCACCTGAAGTCCCTGTGACATTTAGACGATGTTTTAATCTAAATTCAGTGCTTCTGCGCTTCGATATAGTAAGTAATCACATGGTTTGGAGTTAAAACAACAGATTGGAATTGAGAAGGAGAATCAAGTTACTTTGGGAGGCTCGTGGTTGCCTAATTTATTATTTTATTTCTTAGGAGATTGAATTACTATCCTTCTGATGCCGATCTCCCACCCGCTTGCTGTTCCAAGTATACGAAGTAAAGCTCAGCACTAACACAACCACATTATTTGTGGCTGACCCAATTAGATCCTGCATAGATCTTATGATACATATTTCTCTCTCTCTCTTTTCTTTCTTTCCTTCTTTTTCACCCCTTGCTTATTTTCGTCCACTATTTGTGATGAATGGCTTCGCTTTTTTAGCACAAATGACAGCTCTGTGATTAATTGTGTGTGCTCCTTCAGTATTTTTCCTTCGGACTTCCTTTTCTGTAATTTCTGTTTCTCACCCTGTAACTAGAAATATTTTTTTCCCTGGGTTGGGTTTGCCCCATCAGCATATTCCCATAAATAAAAGAGGGGGAGAGGTAGAGGTGGAGTGGAGTGAAGAGGAGGGGGGGTAGCCCAAAGGCAGGGCAATGGGCATGTGTGAAAATGGAGGGGTGAATGGATGGAGAGGGAAGAGGAGAGACGAGCCAACTGCTCCGGATCAGGCGTGTGAAGGTGACTCCATTGAAAAAGATAGAAAGATAGAGAAGAAACCAATGACACATACAAATATATGGAGAAAAAAAGAATATGCAGAAAAAAGACAGCCTGAAACTAGGATCTATAGAACAAACAAAAACAGAGAAAGCAGAAAGATGATTGTATTAAAAATGCAGGACACTAAAATAGACAGAGCTAGGGACTGTTGTAGAACAGTTTACACAGCAAAAAATAAAATCCCTGAATAAACCATCAGATCCCAAAGTCCCCTCATAATTTGATGAAAAATGGCCCCGGCTATCAAAGGCATTAAATGACCATCAGAGAAGAGGGGGGATGGGATTGAAGTAAAGAGGGGCCGTATTGTGATAGCAGTGATCGTAGCGAGGTGTGCAGCCCGTGCCCTGTGGCAGGACGTCATGCTGTGTTTAATGAGCCAACAGTGCTGGCAATTAGTTCCTGATATGACATTATCAGTCACCAATAAGTGAACACATCATTAACTTTGAGACCCCTCCAATAGCCTCTCTTCAACGGTCTCTCGCTCATGCTCACTGTGTCACTTTGTCACGCACAAAAATAGCACACACATATGTGCAACTTACAGAACAAATTCCTTTTTAATTAACTGTCAATACAGAGCTATTATCAGTTTAATATTATGCTCTTAATCCACACATGCATTTTGTGTTAAAGCCCTATATACTGCATTTCCATGTCACATATATAATGGGGATTAGTAATGAGACTTACGTAGGATGAATTTTGTGATATGGAAAATAAGAACCCTTCCTTGATGCAGCTGTGGTGTTTATTGCTGCAGACGTTGATTTCGGAGATGTGGCTTCATGCTGATGAAAACTGCACCACTGCCTGCAATCAGTCCAAGCCATGCCAACTCCAAAAGTTGATTTCCACTTAAGTCAACAATTCAAAGGTCCACACTCCATTGGGAGCTGAGTGGTGCATGAAATGCGACAATATTATTGCACTCCCTTGTCTTTTTCTGTGAAGGTAAGGGGTGAAACAAGTTTCCACTTCTTCAAAAAAGCAAAGCGCTAAATAAGGGCTTTGGTTGGACACACTAAGCATATTTGAGCGTAGCGAGAGGGTGTGATCGCACAGGGGAATAGGTTCCTCAACAGTTTCCCTCTGCAGTACTGCCTCACTGGGTAAAGAAAAGCAGGGAGAGAATAGGTAAGAAAGAAGACAAAGTGTGAAACAACACAAACAAGGGTAGAAAGCATAAACCGTATATTTGTCTTAACAGCACTTTTGTTTTCTCACAAGCACAACAAAGTTTATAGTTCTGCTTACTGACTTAATCTATTTGATTTACCAGTACTTTGTAGTAGGAATGCAGTGTGGTCAACCTAAGCCCACATCAAAAAGAGCAATGTTGCATTTTGACACATTTCAAAGTGTAGCGTGACCTACAGTCTATGGGTGTGACATTTACCAGAGTCATAGGTCATGCAGCAGATCTGTCCTGTGAAGTGCGACAAAGTTCAGGTAATGATGTCAGAGTGACCACTGCTCTGTGAAATGCCAAGAGGAACAGCACAGTTTGTACAGACAGTAACACACTTTTCTGACGGACAATGGGATGTAAACTTGTGTGTTGTTCTGGATGAAATAACCCACATTCACATTAGGTCTATACAATACATCATTTTGTGATGTGTGCATGCACAACAGTCACATCGCAGGGATGTGTGATAGCATGCTGTAGTTTTTTGAGCTGCTTGATACATCTCATATCCTTCTCATGTGATTAATGCACAGTTTTCAATCCAAATCACTGATCTGGTTCACATAACATTGTTTCTAGATTGTCAAAGCCTCTGTTTAACATTTCTTTCTTCAGCTTTCTATACATGTTGTTGCAACATTACCATCTAAATGACATTTTTATTTGTTTCTTGTACTGATTCATTGAACATTGCTGTCTCTTTATTAGTTCACTCTACACAGGTGTAAAATGTGAATAAAAACATGTGGATGAAAACACACCTTTTTTGACTAATGTACAAGAGAAGTCTGATGTATAACATGATTTACACTAATTTATTGGTTCATAGATGCATGAAATTTGTTGCTAGTGAGTGACATGCAGATTTTGCATACAGACTAAATCACCAACAAAAGCCATTCTTGATGAGTCGGTGTTAAATTCGTATTCTTATATTACTGGAAAAGGATGCTACTTATTTGAATTTTGTGCAGCCCTCATCTTCAGTGAGACTTATATGGATAATGTACACTAAAACAAAGCTAAATCTATTTCTGACCTTGTTCATGGGTTTAACTTTAGGTGTCCTCTCTGCACGAATAGCTAGGAAATGTTCAGGACAAATCTCCGGTCAATAAACAGTGAGGGGTTCAATAGGAATTGGCTCCAGGGGCCTGAAAATCCCTCTAAATCCTTTTCCTGGCTTAACTAACAAACAGCAGCCATCAGTGATGTCTGACAGTTAAGAAATAGTCTGTGACGACAAGATGGACAGTTCAAAGAGGAAAACACTGTCAGTCAAGCTATGTTTATGTATAGCACACACACTCTCACACATTGCAGAGACAGCTTTATAATGTGCCCGTAGCTTAAACTTCAGAAAGTGAATCCACTGTCATTATACTGGCAGCATTTAACATCCCACATGTCAGTATGTGGACTTGTCACTTCAGGCATAAATGAATGACTACATTTTTTTTCAGTAGTAAGTTAATTAACCTCTTGAACCTTACATTTCCCCTCACATTTTCTCCTTACTTGCTTAAATAGCCTTTTCCACATGCACTACCACATATTCATCATATATTCTCATCTGCTGAACCCTCAGGAACTTTTCAAGATGCAAAACTGGGACTTCATCATTTTATTTACATTTTATTTGTTTCATATGCTTGCAAACTTTCACTCCTGAAGTTTCAATAGTATGAATTACATGTTTTTATTTGGAAAAATGATGCTTGAGCCGGGCCGGTCATGTCTTGAAAAGCTTTAAGGATTTTGCATCTTGAATTCATTTGGACTGAAATGCATTGAGATGAAATCTAAATTAGCCCTAATGCACAAAATGACCCAGCTGCCTCTGCAATCTATCTGCCCTCTTTGTTGTTTAGGACAGTGGCAGCCAAGAACATCTCTAATCCAGACATATTTAGCTGGATAATCACCTTTCATCATATAATCCTCAGGTTAGGTAAGGCTTCATACAGATGCACCTTATCCATTTATCATCCGAGACAGACAAGGAAAAACCATCAAGGAATAGAGTAAACATAGAATAAAATCCTTTTCTCTCTTTTTTTTATTGGCCCCAGGAGGAGGTAAGATTATATGAGTGTTTATTTAGCAGTATGTCTACTATGACTTATGATTTGTAGTTTAGTCTGTTGCATTTATTTTGCTGTATTTAATAATTCAGAACTCCTGGAATCAGCTCTGGTACATTTGTAGTGAGTTCTTCACAGAGTATTTTCTCGGCAACCCACTCATGCTGTAATTCGACTGACAGGCATCCCTTCTCTGCTTTATAATATTTGATTATCTGGATCTCGAGTATATTTTCCTGTACAAGCTAACAGATGGCCAGCCCACTGTTTACGTTTGTTTTGGTTCAATATTTGTGTCCCTATTGCTTGCTTACAATCACATGAGTAGACTTATTTAGAGCAGCAACGCTGTGATTATTAGGCATTTCTCCAAAAACACAACCAAAACGTGGTTGTAATTACATGAGAACTATTCAACTCTTTTATAAGGAGATTATTCCAAATGAAGACCCATGAAAAGATCTGTGGATGAGAAAAATATCTTATTTTCACCCTCTGCTCCCTCCCATCTGCAGCGATACTGAAGGAGACAGTCTCATTTCAGAGCCATGACATAAAATCAGTGCTGGTGTGGAGGAAGAGGGGTGTAGTGGTGGAAGTGTTGAAGAGGTGTGAAGATAGGTGAAGATAAAATGGAGTGCCAGACCCGATTGCATTACGATCGGTTGTTTA
Source organism: Sphaeramia orbicularis (assembly GCF_902148855.1). Lineage (NCBI taxonomy): Eukaryota > Metazoa > Chordata > Actinopteri > Kurtiformes > Apogonidae > Sphaeramia > Sphaeramia orbicularis. Next base: position 42,343,742 of record NC_043957.1, read on the forward strand.
TGGATCAGACACAGACTGGTTTGGCCCTGTGGGATTGATAGTCTTCTGACTGGACAGCAAGCGAATAGAAAGATAATACAAAAACAAAGAAAACAGAGGAGAGTGTACAGAGGAAGGTGAAGCCTCACCTGAATTCACAACCATTGAGTGAGTGTAGCTCAGAGTTATTATCTCTGTCTTTTCATGTCTGTCACAGACATACATTTTTAAGACTTATCTTTATTACTAGGATACTAAAAACATGAACAGGATTCACTAAGTACTTGGTCATCATGAAACAAGTGAATATGACGAATATATGTACGAAACAAAATAACCTGAAGACAAAAGATTTTATGGTTCAGTGGTTGCATTCATTACATAGAAGTCACCATTTTTTCATTGTATCTTTCTGCCAACCACAGATGTGTCTAATCGGTACATTCTTCAAAAATACATTTCATAACAGCATCTGATACATGTGTAGCCACAACACTTCATCAATGTGCACAAGGAAATCCAGACCAGGACTGCTGTACACATCATGACTAGAATAAAATGCAATAAATGTCCTTTGGGTAAGGGTGCAGTTTTCTGTGATAGTAGTTTAAATATTACTTACAGTAATCTTATTATTTATTCATTCTATTCTGCATTAGTCCAAGGTCTGGTATCTTTCCCTGACCTACATGTAAGCCTAACCATGTGAAATGAAAAATATGAGTAAGATTTCTGTCTAAATGTAACCATAAAAATCATTAAATAGATCCCTATTTCTGAGAAACAGAATTAAAAAGTGAACAATTAAAATATAATATAATATAATATAATATAATATAATATAATATAATATAATATAATATAATATAATATAATATAATGTTGATATACACATACAGATGCATAGGAAATCTAGATACAAAATGCATTTTTTGGTTCAAAAACATTAACAATTTGCATATCTATGGTTTGCAGAAAAATACAAGAGTTAAATTTTTTCTGCTTACTGACATTTCGGAATCTCACATTGTCCTCACAAGAAAAACAACATCATTTGTCATTTCTTCAAATACTTAATAGGAAATCTTTCATCCTGTTCCTCTTGTGGCTTGTGAATTATTATGGTGCTTATCTTAAAAAGATAAAGTTTAATCTTCTCTAACTCCAAGTTGCTTTTGTGCATCAACCAAACTTGAACCATACGAGGGCCATTCAATAAGTTCATGGCCTCACCCAGAAATACTGGTTGTTATAATACAGGATGTTACATTCTTTCGTGATGGGATAGTGATGCTTGAACATCGATGGACCAAGTGCATTGCTGTAAATGGAGATTATGTTGAAAAATAAAATATAAATTATCAGTCTGTGTTGTTCTGTTCTGGGTGAGGCCATGAACTTTTTGAACGGCCCTCGTCCAGATAGACGAGCAGAAAACAATCATTCATGTTTGGATATTGACAGTTATATGTGTTTTAGAAGGCTCACTGATATATATTCTGTTCGTCGATGATGATTCATGTGTATATATACATGTATAATGTAGTGAAGGACAGCAAACAGAAAGACTCCTATATTTTCGTGCAGATGTCATAACATTTATCCTATCTGAAGTAAACGACTGGGTCTGTACCGCCTTGATGGAGCCTCTTGTCTGTTCTGTCTTTCTGTGCGCTGAATGCAGCTCTTGTTTGTGTGACATACAATGGGCTCAGCGCCCTTCACTCCAGTGGCTGTTATGAAATATATTTAGAATTTCCATTTAGTGGTTAACCCTTGGGGATCCAGCCAGTCCTACCACCACATCACAGCTCTGATGCTCAGCCTCTTGTCATCATCAGCTGAGTTAACTGTGTTTGTTTTAGCCCAGTCCACCTGGCCCTCCATTTCATTACTTCAATTAGCGTGATTAGGATCTAAAATTGCTTGTGTCGGCTCGTTGATTGACAGCAATTGGCCACTTAGGGAAGAGAGATGCAGACGCAACAATGACTTGTGCAGTGAAACGCACATGTGTACTGTCCGTGCGTGTGAGTGTGCGTGGGTTTGTTTACCCTGATGGGAGCTGTGTTCACTGAAGATGAGAGCAATTCTTCAGTTAAACAATGTGAGACCACCACTATAGAAAAGTCCAGATATCTTGGTTTACCCATATGTGTGATGTGGGTGTTTAAGGGAATTGAAGATAATGATGTTTGCGAGTTTGTGTGTATCTATAGGGCTATAAATACAACCCTAAATCAAAATAAACCCTAACCCTAAGTGCAATCATATATGGACAAAAATGGGTCCTTCTCCACCATGTACAGCTTAATGTGCTCCATGTATGTTGCAATCAGCTTGAATCACATGTATGCTGATTGTGTGAGAGCGTGACAGACAGGCAATCACTACTCAGTCATGGCACGTTGGATTCAACCCAGTGGGAATTGGGATTGGGGCCGGCAGAGGCACATTAAACGGTCGGGTGTGATTTAGAGGACTGGCTGGTCTTCATGTCTTTTCTCATCACAGTCTTTGTGGTCCACACGGCCTAAGTAGTAACTACCTAAGCAAGGTCTTCAGTAACTATCTTCCCACCATCTTCATAGCACATGAGCCAGTGTTTATAGTACATCAGTGCCAAATATGGCCGTTCATCATCAGCCGTTTATAGTCAGAACTGCAGAGGTTCATGACAGAACATTAATCTGCTTCTCAAATAGGCAGCCTTAAGTCTCTTGGCCCCTGCTCTGCAAGTCTGACACATCTGATTGTCATTCACCCCCCTTTATCGTCATCATTCCCTTCTCGCCACTCTCTCAGTCTCAGTTTTTCACACCATTGTTTCTCTTTTCACCTTTGTGCAGTTCATCTTGGCTGTCTGGAGCTTTCCACCTACTCCTATTGTTTTTTTATTTTATTGTTTAGGTGTGTGCCTGTCATCATAATTAATCTAACAGTTAAATGGATGCTTTTCCCTGAGTACTAGTCATAAATCTAACATTATGTCTTGTCTATAAGGTGTGTTGTTTTTTTTTGTTATTTTCTTTTGCCATTTATAATACCAAATTACATACTTCCATCCATGCTCTAATTAATGTATTGAAATTAACAATGAATCAAAAAGCTGTGGCATGTCAAAGATGATCCTTATAAGTTAATCTTATTCAGTACCTCACCCACTCGTCCAAGTATCGCCCACTGCTATTGCCTCTCACATCCATGCAAAGGGTTTTAGTTTCTTTCAGCTGGTTTCCTGCTTGTCTTTCACGGCTTTGTCCTCCTACAGCTAACATTTAGAGAGAAAACACTCAGAATAACAAAATATATGCTACCTTCCATGAATAAAAGTTCAGAAATACCTTGCAGATACTGTCAAGCACCAGAACACAGGCAAAAATAGAGTAAATATAGGACTTAAAGCCTGTCCCATTGCCTGATATAGTACCACATACAGATAAGTGGAAAACCAAATAAAGACTCCTCATAAGGTGTTTGCCTATAAACTCTACCAGAGAGACGCATGTCACTGTTCCAAAAGTACTCCCTCAGATGTTACTTTAATGATGGTCTAGCATGTTTGTCTGAAGTCTCCAGAAGTTCACCTGGATTGAAATGTTCTGACTGTGAAAGCAATGGGATCTGATTCACATTATATTTATTCTCATTATCGAAACATATGTGGAGGCTAGTACGAAAGTAGACTGGAGAACAGAAGAGAATATGACCACAGCAATGTGCAAATAACTGTTTAAATAATGTTTAAATGAACTTAGAATGTGTGTCATGATTTGATTTTAAATGGTTTTAATGTCTTAGAATAGAATAGAATAGAATAGAATAGAATAGAATAGAATAGAATAGAATAGAATAGAATAGAATAGAATAGAATAGAAAATTGTGGTCCTTGTTGGACTCAAACTTGACATCCGTCAGTTGTTTTGATTGATTTCTACATTGCCTATGTAGCTGGATTTCCAAATGGTGCTTGGCCTCATGCTCTGTTCAGTTAGAATCTGTGTGTAAAACACAGAGGTGGAAGTGACTAAATGCTGGTGTAATGGGCTGAACTGGACAAAACTTTATTACCTGTGACATGTGGGGCGGTTTCTCGTCTGGTTAACATTCATTCTGGAGTCCTGAAAGCATCTGTATCTCACTCAACGCAACTTGGCAACCACGGGAAAACCATCTAATCACATAAGGACAAGAAAGTGCTGGCTACATGGAGCAAAAATTGTGTTCCTGGGAAAATCTTTAACCCTTAAACGGACAGCCTCATGTCACCAGCTCTGCAAAAGTTTTCAAAGCCACATACACATTTATTTTATCACCGCCCAATGAGCTGAAAGTGAAATGTTCCCACACAAATTAAAAGCAGCCTCAGTAAATGCTGACAATGTGTGTTTCGCAGAGATAGGTTTGCTGAAATGAACATGTTTAAACAGCTCTTCTTCTACATGTAATTTTAAGTGGGGCAGCTCCAATACGCCCCCTATGGACCAGTAGCTACTGTCAGCGTTGTCATCCCAGAAGAGACCACTTCTGCTTTATTACCCCATCCCCCGAAGGGGAGGCAAGGGGTATTGTTTTTGGTTCAGTTTGTTAATTTCTTTGTTTGTTAAATATCACTATAGCTATATAGCTATAGCTATAGTGATATTTAACAGCTATAGCTATAGCTATATCACTCTAGAAGCAGAACTATTAGTTGAATTCATACCAAATTAGGTTTATAGATTGCCAGTGTCCCAGAATTGACCTGATTACATTTTGGGAATGAATTTTTAAAATCTTTTTTTTCCCCATGTACTTTTAATAGGCAGAAGTTCACATGTCTGTAGCAGCAAAACTATTGCTAGAATTCATACCAAATCGGGTTTAATGATTGTCAATGACCCAAGATAGATATGGTTACATTTGGAGAAAAGTAAGTCAAAGTTCACATTTTTTATGAATTTTTAAAAGTCTTTTTTTTAATCTCCCATTTACTTATAATGGGCAAAATTTCACATGTCCATAAACACATCAATTTTGTTTCAATTTACTTCAAACTCGGCACATATATAGAGGCAATTGATATGCTGACATCAGCACATGCACAGACATGATGACATCAGCTGGATTGATGCCAAAATAAGCTACAATACATGCGAGGGGCGGGGTTTGTTGTGCCTGGCACCACTTGTTTATTCTTTTGATTTGTGTCCTATCTGTTGCATTTGTTCTGAACAACTGGGAATCATACAGTGAAGTTGAGAAAAACAACATTCAGCAGTATTGTGTTTACTGGGGCTTTTAATCAAAGTTCTTGTCCTTTCACTGTGCTCAAACTCCTCACATTTATTATTTTCTCCTTGTGCAGATGTCTGTGAAAAGTCCAAAAGGAGGACCAGAAAGTAGACCAGGCTCTGCTGCCAGGTCAGTGAAAGGCTCAGTGAGTACAGGGAAAATGAATACACTAATTTACAAGCTTTGATGAAGCTATGAACCACAATGCTTCACACCAGGCAGAAATCAGACCAAAAATGTCAGGATCTGAGAACACAACCCCTCCTCCTGCAGATCTCTCATGTACATCCCAGGTATAGGCTGAATATATGGAGGTACGACACAATTTGAATCTGCTACAGAAAAGTGAAGCTAAAATATCACAGTTATAGGTGCTGCCATGTTGCTTAATTTTGGGGTTCACAGAGTCTATGAAGTGACATACAACTGAAAAAGGTGAGAAAACTTCCTCACTTTAAAGCTCTACCTACCGATGTGGCATTTCTCACAGCACTTCGTAAAAGTTTGAACATGAACCACCCACCTCCCTCCAAAGCCCCCCCGCTTCCCCCTGCCTGAGCTCTGACGCTCTCCTCCTCTCACCTGATGCGAGCGGTGGAAGTGGAGGTGGAGGTGGAAGTCCGGTCCGCTTCGGTGTGTCCGCGGACCCCTCCCTCTGTAATCAGACACATCATCCACCTGCCGTGGCTCCTGTTCCATCAGTACAGTAGACCCTGTATTTAAGGGTCTGGTCTGTGCAGCCCTGGGTCAGTGTCTTCACTGCACCTCATCACCTGGGAGATGAGGTGCCCAGGCAAGGGGCGTGTGCAGGTGAATGCGCGGCCTCTGCGAATTTTCTGTGGACATCTGAGGTTTCATAGTCCATACATTTATCATCCTACATCATCCTACATTGTGTGACACCAAGTACATGTACGTGTATGAGTCCCGCGGTCATAAAAGCTGAACTTTGTGCAGACCTGTCTGTGGAGTCCGGTACACTCGACTTCCGGACTTTTATCTCCATCCTTCATTCATTGGACTCCTGCTTGTTCCCCTTAGTTGTTGTTTCTGTTAATAAATCCGTTTTTTCCCTTCCACATGTGCATTTCAGTTCTATCCAAACACATCCTAGACAGTAGACTGTGGTCAGTGACAGGAGGAGCAGTGCCAGTGAAGAGTCAGATTCAGAGGTACCCATACTGGATGCAGAGACGGCAGTAATGGATGATTGACAGGAGGCTCAGCCAGGTTCGGCCAATTATTTCATTTGGACCGAATAAAATGATTGGTCAGAATTTTATCAGAAATATGAGCAATATATGAGAATTAAACATTTTTGAGTTTCAATACCTGGTGGATTTCTTTTACATTTTAGCTTGACACACGCTTATTCGGAGCATTTTAAGATGACAAAAGTGTAAAAATGCCACATCATACGGTATAGCTTTAATAACTGGAGGTGAATTCAGTTTTTGTTGCAAAGGAATTGATGCACATAATGGGAAATGAAAACACCTTTTTCAATAAATTAGGACATAGTGAACTTTTAACTCATATGACTTATCCTCAACAACAGAATGTTCTACTTCTTGTACTCTTTATTAGAGCCATATGTTACGTAGCCTGCACTGCATAGTTTATTCACTCCAAACCAGACAATTTAATGTCACTTCACATTTTATGGAAATATAATTGGTTACTGGTTATTACAGCCTGTGATTGGCTAAAACCTGTAACTAGAACACAATCATGTGCAGGAGTTTAGTTTGCTTTCAGAACACTTGAGTTATCCTAAGCTGAAAGATGTTTTTTTGGGAATTTTTGTGGAACTTCAACATTTTTAATTAGCACAGGTGACATACTCATATGATCATTGTACTATGTGGTAGAATAGCATCTCATCCTCACCTCATTCTTATTCTGAGGTGAGTGAACACAAGATCAAACCCAGCATAGCCAGCCTGCTCTAGATACTTACATTATTGAGAGTTCCCTGAAACTTTTCAATATATTCAAACCATTTTCTCCCATAGCCAGTCCTGTCTATCAGCGGTCTAAAACGCTTAAACGTGTAACAGCTAGGAGATTTGACCTTCAAGCAGGATTCTTCTCATAAGCCATCAAACTCTGATTCGATGTGTTTTTTGTTGTTGTTGTTGGTGGTGGTGGTTTTAAGGTGGGTGAATTATTCATTTTAATTAAAGGCCATTAAGATCACTTTAAATTGATTATGGTTTCTTTCTCTCCTAGCACGTCTTCACGAGGGGGGAAGGGTGCAGCAGCAGCAACAGCAGCTGGCAGATTGCCCATGAATGGGAGTTTCAAAAAAAAGGCCCTTCAGCTCAGTCTCTCCAAGAAATTCTGGTTATTATCATTCTCTGTTTCTAATCAACATTGATTAGGACAAGGCGAGTGGGATGTGTAGATTTGTGCACCCAATTAGTGTCATCGATTTGTACATCAGCAACAAAATAAGCCTTCAGAGTTTGAACCCTCTTTAGAAATGCTTCCTCCCTTCCCTTTTCCAGTGATTGACGTAACAAGTGATGTCAGTTGATTGCACTGCTTATATGTTTCAATCATTTTGTTCATACTGAGCAACTATCTCAAGAACTACACCTTTCCAGACATACCATTAAGTAATCACTTTTGTGTGCCAGTGAAAGTAAATTATGAGGGGAAATTATAGGCCTGGCTTTGATGGTGACAGATCTCAACAACTGGCACAAAAATGCACAATTCACAGCACAAAGACAAAGTCCCCCTCAGAGCAGGAGAAAGGTGAGGAGGGGGCTCAGCGACGTGGCAAACGGAGTCTCAGCAACAGCTCAGCAGTGGCCGCTGCCTACATCTCCTACCTCAACAAACTCTTCGGCCAGGTCAGTGCATCAACACATCACTACATGCTATCACAGCCTCACGCACAAGTCATTTTATTATTATTGGTTTTATTTGATACATGTGCAATTGAGTCAGAGGAATCCTTTAAGTTATGCAACTGTGCTGAAATTGTGTGTCCACAGAAGAATGGCTCAAACTCAGGACACACTACGTTTTAGGTATTAATTTGTTAGATTTATGTCTCCTGTCCAGTGCAGTTAGGGTAAATGAAACATCATTTTATTGATGTAACTTCATTGAAAAATTCATCAAAGAGGGGAAGCAAACACTGTGCTGTCATGAGACCCATTTGTAATCAATGTTATACTTTACACAAAGATACATGGACACAAACACACACCATCAGTGTCCTGAGAAATTTGGCTTAGAAGTACAGAGAAACAAACACACACAGTGCTGAACTTCAGGAATATTGCTGTAATACTGTAGTTAAATGACTTACAGTTACACCACCTGGCCAAAGAAGTTACACATGTAATATTAATTTTGGCTGCCTTTAGCTTTAAATATGAGATGCATTTGCTGTGGCATTGTCCCACTAAATGTCACAATATTTATTACCATCTAGAGTAGCATTAGTTATTAGCCATGATCTTGTATTGATGATGTTAGTCACATCCCAAGATTCTCAAAAGGGTTCAGGTCGGAAGATTTATGTGTGAAAATTATGTCTCATGGTCACTGAACCACTTTTTCTCCTGTATTGTCATCTTGGAATATGTCTGTGCCATCATGAAAGAAAAAAATCCACTGATGTTCAGACCAGCTCATATATATTCAAGTTTATCTGAACTTATTTTATAGGAACATAATGTTACTGAACTTAGACCTAACCAACTGAACCAACCCCAGATCATAACCCTGCCCCCACAGGCTTGTACTATAGGCACTAGGCATGATGGGTAATCACCAGTGATGGGCAAGCTACTTGGAAAATGTAGTGAGCTAAGCTACCAGTTACTCTGCTATAAATGAAGCTTCACTACACAGAAGCTACCACCCAGTCAAATGTAGCAAGCTAAGTTACACAAACACTGCAGAAGAAGCTCACTACATGTGAAGCTACTTTAAGTTGCGTCAACTTACATGGCAATAAACACAAGAAACTACATGTTTAAATTACCAAATACATGCAAAGTCAATTCCATTGGGTTATCAATATGCCAGAGTAACTATAATTAAAGACCAACAATTACTGGCCAGTTACTGACATCTGCAGACCAGGATGTAATTAACAATGCTCAATATGGTCCAGCTGGAGTTTAAAGTCACGTGGAAGTAGAAGGGAGTAAACAGAATGCTTTGGATGGCTGTGCAGGCAGGGGACTCACTAAAAACCAGGCATTTCACCCAGGGGTGGGGCTCTACGTCCTAAAAACCAGGCATTTCACCCAGGGGTGGGGCTCTATGTCCTAAAAACCAGGCATTTCACCCAGGGGTGGGGCTCTACGTCCTAAAAACCAGGCGTTTCACCCAGGGGTGGGGCTCTACGTCCTAAAAACCAGGCGTTTCACCCAGGGGTGGGGTTCTACGTCCTAAAAACCAGGCATTTCACCCAGGGGTGGGGCTCTACGTCCTGCGTCACTCACATCGTGGACATCATGGACAGTGCACTTTTGAGTTTATCTGATTGGGTTTGAAGTGTGGAAGAGAATAATTTATTTAAGGTGAAATATGAACAAGGAGGCATTGTCAGCTTCAGATTTAAGAGTTTTATTTAAACAAATGTTCAAAAATAACTGTAACCCTATGTTTGCCTCATGTTGAATACATTTACATTCATGCAGCTGCTTGTGTGACCAGTAAAACCTACAAACTGCTGATTAAGTCAGGATCATTTTATAATAGTGAGGAAATACCACAAATGGATTTTTGGGCAAACTAAATAGAGTAGTCGGACATGTCACCATTTCTAAAACATGCGTTTAAAAAAGAAAGAAAGCAAAAATTGAGAGTATACGCACTTTTCCAGAGACCACTACACCACTGACAAACTGGTTCCTTTAGTGCAGTGTTTGTCAAACTGGAGGGTGTGAAGTCTTTCTAGGGGGATCATGGGTTCACTCCTGGGTGTTTTTTTGTTCTTCAGGTTAGAACATGTATCAGGTGGAACTAATGTTTGATCGTTGAAGCACCCTGGACTCATTTTAGGGACGTACACCAAACCAATCTACTGCCATGGTGATCTGTCACTAGACTAGACAAGAGTTTAGGTTTGGACAACGGACAAGGACTGGACTGGAAAAGACACATGGAGCATGTTTGTGTTTTGGACCAGTTTGGACTTTAATGTTCTCAGATGTCCGGTGGAAACGGGCTCACTGACCCACTGATATTGGTCACATGTTCATCTGTGGAACCAACATGTGTTTGTTGGTCTAAAAAAAGCAGCTTTATTGTCATAGTTGTAGATAATTGCGCATTTCCTATTTTTATTTGGAAAAAATATTGTCTCAGTAAGCAGTCTGGTTGAGTTTATTTAGCAAAAATCTCAGTTATTTTTCAGAGGGAAACCGGCTGTAGTGCTCTGTACTGTAGGTTTGGTGTCTCTGAAAAGAGCCTTTGTGGTGATCACCGTCCACATACCTCAGCCAACAACCATCGGATGTTCTGCACAACACCGGCTCCCTCTGCAGTAAAGTGGACGCCGTCATCTGACAGGTGCTCCAGGTGAGACCAGGTGCTCCAGGTGAGACCAGGTGCGGGTCTCATCTCCACCTCCGCCATGAAAATAATGCTCCTGGTCCGCTCCATACCCCATCTGCTGTCCGCTCACTGGTACCGCCAGCAACGACGCGGGAGGATGTCGGAGAACAGGAAGTGGAAAAGGCTCCATCACTGCCCAGAGTTTCCGCTACGGTTTACAAGCGCGGGCACGGCGCTTCCAAGAACGTGCACGACGACGTTCCAGTAAGACACGCCCACTCCGAGCAAAACACCTGGTTCATAGTGAGTCCTGTGTGTGTGTGTGTGTGTGTGTGTGTGTGTGTGTGTGTGTGTGTGTGTGTGTGTGTGTGTGTGTGTGTGTACCGGTCCGAACGATCTGGAGTGTTTGTGTTGTGGATAATATAATTACATTATCTAGTCTGCAAACTGCTTTTCCACTGTGTTAAGCCATATAAAAATAGTGTCTGTGGTCGTTACCACTACTTGATCAAAAAAGAGTTAAGCTACTGAAACCTTACTTGATTCAGGAAATAGTGACGTCACCGCCAAGCTACTGAGAATTGTAGTAAGTTACAAGTTAGCGACGCTACTGCCCAACACTGGTTATCACCTCATCGGCCTCTCCTCTTACTCTGACGTGTTCATGACTCTGGAACAGGGTCAATCTGGACTCATCAGACCACATGACCTTTATCCATTGAAACACAGTCCAATCTATATGCTCTTAATCAAACTGATGGTTGTTTAGTCCATACAGACCCCAACAGCCCCTGGCAGCCAAAACTGCTACTGATGTAAACTGTTGAACCCTTTCATGCACAGTGGTCACTCCAGTGGACAGTTCTTCTCCAGCTGTTCTCATGTATATTCAGGGTTTTGGTTGTTTTAGTTCCATATCAGCCAACACAGTGGACACTTATGCACCATCCCATAATACACTGACATTCAGACCATTACTGTAACTTTGCTGTTCTTGATAAACCTGATCTGCAGTGACATGTTTTAGTGTAAATCAATTGCTAATTGTTATTAGACTGTAATTAACAGGTTTTTTTTTTTTAAACTTTTGTTGTTGTTGTTGTTGTTTTTTTTTGCATATTATCTCCATGCAGTGAATAATAACTAGTATTAGAGTATGTTCAAATGTGAGAAAACATCTGATTGGCCGCATTAAAAATGTCTTTATTGCATAGTTTTCCATATCATTTTCTGATATTAGATTTTAAATACATGTTTCTTTGCTTCAAAAATGAAATACATGGTGTCCAGCTGAATGGAAATTTTTGTAACATTTTCTTTTTTTTTTTTTTTTTTTTTAAATCGATCACATTGGGGGGTGTTTTGTTTGTTTGTTTGATGTCTAAAGAGGAATAAAAACACTGCAGAAAAATATCTTGACTACATTTCACATAATTAGTGCATGAAAGGGTTAATACCTGTTGATCCACTAAGCCTATCAATATATGTAAATAATTGGAGTAAAATGTAGTTTTTCATCATTTCATGGTGATCAGATATGAGCTACTTGGATGTTCAGAGGCTCCGGAGGGAATGTGGAAACACCGTCATCTTCTACAACATTGATTCACCAGTAAAACCCATGGAGTTTGATCAATGACAGTGGATGGAGATGCTTGTTTTATGTTCAATTCATGATATATTTTCCTGAAAAAGTCATTTTTTTCTTCACTTTTCTCTGTTTTGATATAATAACCTTTGGATTTACTCCGAGTTTTCTTCAACATCTAAATTAAATATAGGAAATTAAATATAGGAAAATAAATGATTTACAGTGAAAAATGCAAAATACAGAGGATAACATAACAATACATGGTGATAAATCACTTAAGAAAGGTTAAATAGAGAGAAAATTCATTTGGGAACTGCCAGAAAAGTAGCACTGGGTCTTTATGGGTTAAGAAATGAGAATCTACTCCCTGCATCAGTTAAAAAGTTAAAGAACTTGTGTGCAACTGAAATATATTGATCTCTGCTGTAATTATCCAGTGGAATGACCTTACCTTTATTTATTTGGATCAGGTAGTGTATCAAACTGTATTTATCTTAGATTGTCAATGTGGAAACTTTTGCAGGACTGAGCACTCACTTTCTCTACATCACATAAGGGAACAGGTTCTACACAGTAAAATACAAGAGCATCATTCATTTTACAGTGTTACAGGACATGTTGCTTATATTAATGGTGGATTCTTGGATTTTCCAGGTTGACATAATCAATTTATGAGGTAAAAACTGCCGAGTGTGATGGTCATGATGAATATTATGTGTTAATTTATGTTTCTAAAGCTCCCTCATCGCACCATTAAGGATGAGTTGGAGCTTAAATAAAAACTAAATTGATTTTTAAGCATGACAAAATCAATTTATAAATCAATATCTGTCGTATAAAATGATACACATATCTTGGTGTTTTGCAAGTGACAGTCTGCACTTGGCCTGATTACAAGCTGGTCATAGAAGAGGAAGAACAAAACCACAGAGAATCAATACTGTTGCATTCAAACAGGAATTTATCGGACCGTATTGCATAACCTACAAAACACCCTTCTTTCAATTCCACTTCAGAAATGATATATTTCTTCTTGAACACTGGACCATTTTCCCTTAAAAGTGTATTTTTAGTAAAGTTAATGCCTTGGATCTGTTTACAGCTGTTCTCAGACTGAACAAGGTATTACAAAATATTTGTGAAAATGACAGTTGAAAATGAGTCACTAAAAGATCTTGTTAAATAGCACCTTGCTACCCCAATTTTTCTTCAAAGAATAACTGCAAAACAAAAAAATATGTGTATCATGACAAACCCATGGAAAATATGAACTAATACCTTTTTTCGTTTTATGACTATGCAATAGGGATCTTATCAATGACATAAGTTTTAGTGGTGTTTTATTCCACACTAGAAATGTTTATGTCATGACTTTTCACAAGATATAATATATTTTTCATAACAGATATACATTTCGAGCATTGTGAGCCTGAGGAAACCTGCTATTTAAAGCCAAATGAAAGGCTTTTCAAAGAGCTTCATCATCACAGGAGGAGGATTTACAGGGAAAGATAATGGTAAAATCCACGCCAAGGGGAATTGTGTCCATGAACCTTTTAATGATGTTTCATAGCTATACATCTTAATTACTAATGGCACAGTTTGATTGTTTTATAGGGCTTTAAAGGAAATTAAAGCTATTTCACAATGACCTTGGGAAACTCCTCTGCTGACGTACTCTCCGACCTCACCAGCTACGAATGAGCTCTTCTGTAACAGTGCCTGGTTTATGTTCACTACCAGCCAAGCAGAGAGGGCTGCATCGTATCCATGGAGCGGACTGACACATTTATTTGGCGGCTGCCCTGAGTCAGGGGCAGATCAAGCGGCCATCCGTCCTGCAGCCTTCCTAATCCTTGCCTCAACACAAGTATTAATAACCCCTTCAGCAAGGTTCGCTGTCAGCCCTCATTAAATCCAACTGAAGAAGAGACAGAGAGACAAAGTGCCGCAGAAGAACATTTGATGCATTCACATGTCAGATAAAGCCGCTGTGGAAAGACAGACAAATGAGAAGTAAAACAGATAGCAGTCATCAGACATGAATATCCACTATAAATGGCTAAAGTACCTTTTCAGATGGAGGACCCTATGTTTGTGTGCATCACGTTCCTCTGATACCTGTCAATGTGTCATGCTTATAAAGCAGGAGGCTGTTCAATGGGCCATGTGAAGGCAGACAGAATGAAATTAACTGTTAATGGGCACATTCTGACGGATGAATTGAGAGTCTCGGTAGCATGCCGTTCTAATCCTTTCTGGATGAAAAAAATCCAATTAATGCGTTGACCTTGCTATCTAAATATGCCCTTGTAGGCTGGAGGATCCTTTGCAGAGTAAACAGAGGTGCATACTCTGGCAGCAGGACATGTTTGTACAACAGCATTTAAAAAAAAAAAAAATCACCTCAAAACTTTTACATTTCTATACAAAATCTTAAGTGTTTTCGCATTTTGAGTCAGGGTGCTTACATAAGAGGATATCTCTTGATGCAATTGCAACTTGGCATTGCATTTGTGCTTCAACTTTGTTGGCAATATTACACAGTGAATAATCATTTGAACGCCTGCCATGCAGAGAAGCTTCCAAATAAACTATGGGGGCCTCTCCTTTTCCTGAAGCTATTGTGCACTTCAACAGGATGACCTTGTATGATTTATGTATAAAGCACCCTGAGTGCCAACACGTATTAGGAGAGAAAAATATTGCACTTCTCTTTACATAGTTCCAGCACTGCTCAGATTTGCCTTTTTATCTCTCATTTTTCAGCAGTAAATGAAGACCAACTGAAGGCTGAAACAGCGTTCAACCCATTTCCCTTAGTGAAAGCAACAGTAATTCAATATGTGCAACTCGATCAGAATGGCAAGGTCCTGCATGAACATCTAAATGTACAAATGTAGGCGGAGTTTTAGCATTAAACAGACTGAGATCAAAGTAAAAATTTGGTGCACTTCCTCAATGTGAAATATGTGTATTAAGTATTTTCACTTTCAATGACCTCCTTTCTTAATATGATGTAGTTTACTTCTATTGTCATTTATAATTATAAAGCCAGTAATACAATCCAGAAAGGTGAAAACTGCAAAAAATCACCCCTGTAATGAAATGACTGAATGAAACCAAAGCCCACAATATCATAAATATTCAGGGAATACACCAATACTGTGCATGGACAACAGAAGTTTATTAAACATAATATTTTAACTCATTATGTTTCCGTACTGTGTGAAAGTGAAGAGAGAGAAACCAGCGGCAAATTTGCAGCAATCAGTCTATATAAGCTTATGTGTCAAGCTGGTTTCTTTGAACTTAAAGATCCTCAGGCTTACAGCATCTTTGTGCAGAGCAGTATCTCCATACGTCAGACTGAGTTGCTCTATACTAAGATGACTGAGTTTGCATGTTTTCATACTCCCCTGTGGATGTGATGATGTATCCGTGCAACAATGTTAGCGAGCTCTGAAGTCACGATCTCCATTTAAACAAGAGTAGTCTCATTTAATCACCGCTTTAAGCTTGATTTAATGTTGTAGTAATATATTATCATTTCATATGTAAAATAAATGTGTGTCTGTACATTTGCTAATTAATTATACATTTGTTTAAACTACTAAAGCATCTTACACTGCATATATAAGCAAACATTTTGCTGCAATTTGAACACATAATATGTTCTATCAAGATTTGCTGTCTGCAACTAATGGAGCCATTAACATATTGCTACTTTAGTTCTGTACTTATATGTCAGTTTTATCAAAAGCAATTATGTACTTAAGC
Organism: Sphaeramia orbicularis; assembly: GCF_902148855.1. Lineage (NCBI taxonomy): Eukaryota > Metazoa > Chordata > Actinopteri > Kurtiformes > Apogonidae > Sphaeramia > Sphaeramia orbicularis. The sequence goes on from NC_043957.1 coordinate 42,359,895, forward strand.
TGACAATATGAAATTTCAATTCACAGCACCTAAACTTTTCTGACAATGCAAGAGAGAAGTGAAAGGAAGAAGCACCCTGACTAAATGTTAAAACAAGGTAGTGAATGTTGAATGTTGAACAGACAGGTCATATGCAAATTGCATCCCTTATGTCAAGTGCATATGTTTTATGTATTTGTATCATGGTGTCCGTTTGTTCTGCATTTCTTTGTGACAGTGCAGAGTTTGTGTATCTCACTGTCATATGGTTTTGCGTGGGCGTGTATTTGTATGCACACAGCTTATGCAGTGTCGCTCCTCTGGATGTAATGTGTGCGTGTAAATGTGACTGTAGGAGTGTGCTGTATTGTGTCATTTTGCAAATTAGAAAGACATGTCGCTGGGTGAAATCCCATTAGGGTGTACTGTCAGCATGCGGCGGTGTTGACATGATATGCATGTTATTCTAATTTGGTAGTCAAAAACAGATTATCACTGGGGTATTTCTCTTGAGAATTTTCTGTTTTAAGCCATCCTGATTTTCCACCGTATACACTGATGCTGTCTTGTAATTATTTCCACTGTCTCTCCTTTTATGCTTTTCACACAGGAGAGGGAGCTAATGCCAGAGGAGCTGGATGGTAAGATGCTGGTTGTGTAATTAGGATGTAGGTGCATGGTAAATTAAAAGTCAATTGCACAGCTTTATCAATCACATTGATATTTTTCAAAGTTGCTTCTCAGTATGGCTCATGTAAGAGATGCATGTAGGAGCTTTCTTCGATTGCCTTTAAATGCTGTTTGCTAGTCACTCAAAATCAATCAAAACTACATTAAATCATTTTCTAGAGCTTCCTGCATTCCTGTGAGCTAAAATCAACCATTTACAGACAAGTTAATCTTCCTTCAGTTTGTGTGCAGTCTGCATGCATATGCTCATCTCAGAGAAAACATCATTTTCATCCTATTTTATGGTTTGTTGCAACTGCTGTGGTTTGTTTGTCTTTGTCAGAACTGCAAGAGGCCTTTAAGGAATTTGATTATGATGCGGATGGCTTCATACATTACAAAGACATCGCAGACTGCATGAGGACCATGGGCTACATGCCTACAGAGATGGAGCTCATCGAAATCATCCAGCAAATCAAAATGAAATGTGTGTATTCACCTGCATATACTGTATGTATGCATGTTTTTTTTTCTTTTTCTTCAGTGGTTATACATCGTGTGTGTGCATGATTGATGTATCCTTCTGAAGTGAGCAGGTGTGAGTACATGAGTAATGTCTCTTTGTGTTGCACAAACACATGCGTTTGCATACACGAAGCTCTTTTCTGCAAGTTCACAAGGAAGTGATATTTGTCTTTGAAGCTGGGGACATTTGAGATGTTTTAGCAGACTGATTAATGGCCCCAACACTGCAGGTGCAGAGGTGTATGAGTGTGAGTCTGCATGGAGAAGTGTGTTTAGTTCAGACCTAACTTTCCTGCCTCTGGTTAACTTTCTTTACTTGTGTTTTCTGAATATTCAAGTGTGTTCAGGTGTGAATATATGTGGGTGGTTGGTGTTTAAATTTTAAGTAGACTCCCTCCTGCATTGATTTAGTGAATTCAGGCTGAAGCTCAAAGAACTTGTTACTTCAACACCTACCAGTGCAAGACCTTTCTCATTAGTCAAAACTAAGTTAACTTTTAGTGGACCAACAAAACTTAGTCAAATGGAGCATATTACTATTTGATGTTTTTATAATGTCCTAAATAAGACATGGTGTTGTCACCCAGTATCATGCATTATGTTTGCACCAATATTCCTGCGGTGTTACCTATGGTCTAGTTATGTACATAGTATTCAATCAGATGAGACCACAGCAGAACGCAGGGTGCAGAGCTACAGAGAGGAACTAAAAACAGCAAACTGTATTGTTTTTAATGACTAAAACCATTTAATCTAATTTTACACCTTGCTGTGGTGAGGTAGGAGTGTCCCACAGGGTGTGCTACTACAGTGCACCGTACAGAGTTTGCTAGTGGGTGCAGATATAGGTGCAACAGCACACTCATCACCTGTCAGTGATGCTGAAAATAGGGAACTATTTTAGCATAGGATATGGTTTGAATACTCTCTGAAGTTCTGTATTATTTAGACCTAGAGACAGCTGCTAGCCTGGTTTTCTCATTTTTTGTTGTTATGTTATATTGTATTGTTTTTTGTATTTATTTTGGAAGATGGTCCTTATAGAAGTGAGAAGTGGTTTTAATCTTAATTTACAAAAACTTGAAACCTCAGATTTAGAGGGGATATAAGAACAGAAACTGGATTTGATATTAATTGTTGAGTTTTCAGTCATATATATTTGCCTGAAAATGAGAATCCCCTTTTCTCGTTGGCAGAGAATGAGTGGTTTGTATTTAGAGTTAAATCTATGTTATACCAGTGTTTCTACAATAGCTCAGAACAACCTCTTCATCAAGCATTAAGGTCCATTAGCATCACCTTCTGTTGCCTGAGCGTAAAGCAGAGTTAATATCCCCCCAAAGCTTGGAGACAGTTCTATCTCAGCACATTACAGTTATTTTTCAGCACATCACAGTTATTATCAAGATTCTACCCAGATCTTATTATACTTCAAATTTATTAGTTTACAGTGTATAGTGTTTGCTCTTATGTTAGATTTCTCTTTGCTCATGTTTGCTGTGGTATTATATTGTTAGTGAATGTGTATCATGCTGCTGCTACACTGTATTTTCACATCTTGGGATAAATTAAGTCCATCCATCCATCCATCCATCCATCCATCCATCCATCCATCCATCCATCCATCCATCCATCCATCCATCCATCTATCTATCTATCTATCTATCTATCTATCTATCTATCTATCTATCTATCTATCTATCTATCTATCTATCTATCTATCTATCTATCTATCTATCTATCTATCTATCTGTCTGTCTGTCTGTCTGTCTGTCTGTCTGTCTGTCTGTCTGTCTGTCTGTCTGTCTGTCTATCTGTCTGTCTGTCTGTCTGTCTGTCTGTCTATATCACGTGGAAAAAATGCTAGAATTATAAAATACACACCATCCTTCTGCAGCTCCCACCTCTCAGTCTAAATCTAAATGTAATGCAGATGACATACTGTTATGGAAAAATGAGGCAACATTTCCAAGCATCTACGTCAAGACATGAAGTCATGTCCACATTCAGTCACATGTGACTGAATTCAGTCACATGTGACTGAATGTGATCAATAATTGGTGATTATAACTGTCAATCCTCCCTAAAATTCATTCCTGTGTGAATACGGATGTGATTAGATGAAATCAGTTGCATCACTGGGTAGATTTTTCACAACCTGAAAATGCATGTAAAGAGTAGATGCAGAAGTTTCATATGCTCTCAAATCACTTGAATTACAATATGTTGAAATATAATGTTTGAAATTTTTGCCAAATGAGACTAAAAACTATCAATCACTGCAACTTACACATTTACAATAGATGAATGGAAAACTAGCTCCAAGGCCACTGTGGGTCAGGATGAATTGATTACAGAGCACTACAGTCTAAAACCTCAGTGCTAGATACTACCAAGTATTGCACATTTAATCTTCAACTGTTGACCAGATGCTTCTTGTGCTTATAAAGGGTTTTAATGGCTGAATTTTATGTTACCACTACAGTGAAAAAAGTATTTTTCACCACCAGAGTGTAAGGATGGAGGCAGAAATAACAATAAAATGAAAATGTGGTACGAAAGGTCTGGGCTGATTGGTCAGTAATCATTAAAAATCACTTACAGTCACATGGGTAACCTAGAGTTGAGCCCTCAGGACAGTAACACAGATAATGAGTGAAACACTGGACCATACCATGGGACTGTAGTGTAATGGTTTGGATACAAAACACTTCCATCATATTGAATACTGTAAGGAAGTGAATCTCAGCTGTGATCCTCAGGGACCTAAGTGCAGCTGGCTTTCAGTCCTACCAGCTAGTTAATTGGTGTCACCTGCTGTCCCGCATGTAAATTATTGAAATAAATGGTTAGAATGACAACAACAACAACCATGAAACCCACAGCTGAATGAGCTGCTCTCACCTCATGTAAATGTCCTCATCTGATTGAGACGGAAGCAAAAAGTACCTGAGCTGCATTCCAGATACACACTCTCCCAAAAGCACCAGATACCTCAGGCTGACATACACGAAAATGTTTATAAACTCATACTTTAGTCAAACTTTTCCAGCTGATAATGGCACCATTACAGCTGCAAAACTTTCACTCAAGTCACACCTTGAGCACCATGTATGTACATCCATTTGTGTATTTTTTTATATGCAATTTAGAATAGAATAGAATAGAATAGAATAGAATAGAATAGAATAGAATAGAATAGAATAGAATAGAATAGAATAGAATAGAATCACAACAATACAACAAGTATGTACAGGTAAAAGTTAAAATAAAATAAGAACAACTCAAAAGAAAAGAAATCCCCTTTACAACTCCTATTCCCACAAAAAGGTGGGACAAAAAATGCAAAATGTAGGTAAAAACAGAATGGAATGATTTGCAAATGTCATAAACCCACATTTTATTCACAATCAAAATGTTTAAATTAAGAGAAAAAAAAACAAACATAATTTTGACTTTGATTGCAGTAACATACCTCTACAAAGTTAGGGCAAGTGGAACAAAAGCTGGAAAAGAAAGTGGTACTAAAGAGAAAGGGGGGACATTTTCCATCCATCCGTCCATCCATCCATCCACCCACCCATCTATCTATCTATCTATCTATCTATCTATCTATCTATCTATCTATCTATCTATCTATCTATCTATCTATCTATCTATCTATCTATCTATCTATCTATCTATCTATCTATCTATCTATCTATCTATCTATCTATCTATCTATCTATCTATCTATCTATCTATCTATCTATCTACCCACCCAAGCACCCATCTATCCATCCATCCTCTTCCACTTACCCATGTCGAGAAGCCTGGACTTCCCTCTCTCCACCCACAGAGGTGAAGATGGATTGATTGTGTTTACGAATTGTGGAACAATTTCAGAATAATGTTCCTCAATGTAAAGTTGCAAAGACTTTGAATATATCCTTATCTTCAGTACTTAATATGATAAAAATGTTCTGAGACTCAGGAGGCAAGGAACAAAGTCGAAGATTAGTATTGCATGCCTGTGATCTTCAGGCCCTCAGGAAGTACTGCATTAAGACGAGGGTGGGACTGTGTCAATGCCAATGGAATGGGCGTCTTGCATATTTGGAAAGGCTCCATCAGCAGTGAAAGGCATATAGAGGTTTTAGAGACACATATGCTATCATCCAGATGACCTCTTTTATAGGTAATGTGTCTTATATTTCAGCAAAACCGTGTTGAACCACATAGTGTATCAGTTACTACAGTAAGGATCTGTAGTAGTAAGAGTAGTAGAGTCCTGTAGAGGGTGCTGAACTGTCCTCCTACCTGCAGTCTAGATTTTTTTGTCAACTGAAAACATTTGGCGCAACATGAAATTAAAAATGCAATAAAGAAGACCCAGGACTACTGAGAAGCAAGAATCCTGTATCGGACAAGAAACTCCTGCAACTGTTCTCATCAGGTCCCAGATGTTTACAGACTATCATTTAAAGAGGGGATGCTACACAGTGGTAAACGAAACTCTGTCATAACATGTGGAGATGTGTTGCAGCTATCAGTTTCAAAATTAAACAGTAGTTCAACTTTTTTGGAATTGTGGTCAGAATTATACATTTGTTTTAACGAGTAAATATTATAAACCTTTTACATACTGAGACTTTTCCATCTGATGTTATAGTGCTAACATAGAAATTGTGTCTGATATGCTTTTCACTCTAAAATCTCAACAAATTATTGAACTAGAATTATAAAACAAGTTAAAACTCACATCAACACACACATTTTACAGACTTAGCTATGAAAAAAAAGTAGAGAAAATACAGACATCAGAACTGGTGGTTGTCACTGTAATAAGATTTTTGCTGTTTGTCACATAAATTATTAATGTGTTCCCTGATAGTTTAAATAAATCCACTGGAAGAATTGGCCTCATTCACAAATTCTTAGATTGGTGTAATCCTGATATAGCTATTAATACCATGAAATTCAGTCCTTTTTCTATAACTAGTGTTGCGCTATTAATTAAAAAATAATAATGCCAGGACTTTTGGGAGATTTTTTCTTCTCAGTGATTATAGACTGACCCACTTAAGGTAGAAAATTTTTCAAGGCAGTATCAGAAATCCCTCCCAGACCTCTATTTCACACTGGTAAAGCCAGTCAGCTAAAATATATACCTCACCTTCAGGCAAATATGAAAATCGTTTGCTAAGTCTTGCTAAGTCAGAAATCATATTAATTTCCCAGAAGTTGTCTTTTGCTTCAAGTAGATGACAGTTCTAGACGTTGGTTTCATGATTCAGCAGTAGCAGAAAGTGGCTTTCATGCACGCAAAGAGTAGTTTAATGCCCCCCCAAACAGTCCTGAGACTCAGAGGTCTGATTAAATTTCTGAACCACAGAGTGACCGCATGGCTTTATTGGAGTTGTCGTTCACATCCACCAAGGCCCAGATAATGAAAACAGGCCGAGCCTATTGGTCTGCACTATCAAATAAGGCTGTTCTTTGTCAAACTAATAATGTGTGTCTTCCTATTGTATCTGACTGTTTTGATAATTACCATGGGGATCAAACCAAACAAAACTGGCTCTAACTGGGTTGAAGGAAACATAATGAGCACATAGATGAATGTATTGTTGGAGCTTCTTTGTGGCGGACACAATCATTAACTTTTTTCAGACAAGATGGTGCGATGTCTGAAAAGGCCAGGTGTGAACTGTGCTTAAACTCCTTGTTCCTTGTGTTCTTTTAAGATGTTATTGGTAATTAAGATAGTATGATTCTTATTTGTGATTATGAATCCACACCTAACACTGCTATCATATACTTCATGTTTATTCTTGGAATCCCCTTCCCCTAAGATACATTAACACAGTGTTTTTCAACCTTGGGGTCGGGGCACCACGTGGGGTCACCTGGAATTCAAATGGGGTCGCCTGAAATTTCTTGTAATTGATAAAAATAAAAATAAAAACTTACTAATAAAAAAAATATATGGTGAGTTGAGAGAGACGATCACAATCCATAAAAGACATGACAAACTGTGAAGCTGAAACTGAAGCACTGTGGTACTGTTTATCTTTCAAATGTTCATTGTGGTCGGTTTCAGATGCTGCAGCTCTTTCATAATTCATAGTTTGAGTTATTTTTTGTTCAGTATTAATTGTCAGCCTTGTAAATCCAAGCTGGACTGACTGTACATATCCTGGCCAAGGAAAATAAATTCTCACTTTGGGCAGTAATCAACACCTTGCTTTTCTGCTTCCGTCCATAATAATATTATATAACCTAAATGTCATCTAAAATTAACATTTATTTGCAACATAGTATGGAAAATTATTGCATGATCAAAAACAAATTAATTTTAGCAAAACGATATCTCAGTTTTCAATGTCTGGGGTCGGCAGAAATTTGTGATGTTAAAATGGGGTCACGAGCCAAAAAAGGTTGGGAACCACTGCATTAAAATATAATAATGGGGCTATAGTTTGCAGCTTCTGTCGATGAAATGTATTTTGAGTGCACTGAAATTGTTCATGCTTCTTCTAATTAAAATTATCATGCAGCTCAGCCATTCCATGCAGGTCTAGGGAACAACTTAACATCTTTGAGGTCATTGTTTTGGTCTCTCAGCCCACGGCTGTACTATTTTGGGTTTACTCTGAATGCATGCATAAGGGATCTTCCAGTATCTGAATATTTCTTTGACTCCATATGTGGATCCTATTATCTACTATGAATGCTACTTTGTATGTGCAATCTTCCTTGCGGTGCATCCACATCTGAATGCTTAACGCGTGAATTCATACATTATATACATTCCACAGAGGCATAGGAGTTAACCTCTGGTGTTAACCTCAGTGTGTGTGTGTGTGTGTGTGTGTGTGTGTGTGTGTGTGTCCGGTGTTTCTGCAGGGGGTGGCCATGTAGACTTTGATGATTTCTGCGAGCTAATGGGGCCAAGGATGCTGGCTGAGACTGCTCATATGGTCGGGCTCAAGGAGCTCCGTTGTGCCTTCAAACAGGTAGGAGGTCTCCAGTCAAAGTACAGGGGTCTGCAGGTACCCTGATACGAGTAAATGGTAGTGCTTTGAAATATGCACCACAGCCTTTCTTTAGACAGATGAGGCATACTTGAAAACAATTCTAATGAATGCAGAGGCTCGAGGGAAAGAGAAATATTTTTATTAATGATGTTTTTACTCTATGTCGCCTGGGTTGTTCAAATAAGCACTATATTTATATCCTGCCCTGTTGAAAAATTGTGCTTATGGGTCAAAACATGATATTTGAAATCTCTCTGACAGGACATTTTAGACACAACTTGACAGATTAGTGTTGCTAAATGACCCACATTTTTACTTTTGAATTAATTTTTGCTTTAGTTGGACCATAAGGGATTATCCAAAACAAGGAGTTACTTTATATTGAAATAAATGTTGGAATGGCAATCAATTAAAGGTCGCTCTCAGACGGCACATTACTGTGTTTTGACCCTTATAGAAATTCCTATTTTCTGAGAAACATTTCATTGTCTCATTGCATTAACTATGAAGACCTCTTGGACATCAGCACAGAAGCAGGTACACCAGCACTGATTTGATTGTCCCCTGTGGTCCTGTGGTGTGACGTAGTGTCTGACTAAGCACAGCAAAAGTGGTCATGATGTTATTTGTACACACAGCTTTACACACCTGGGTTCAGCTGTTTAACACATTACTGCATAATAGCTTTTTAATGTTGCAGAACAGACAACAATGATAAAGGGCCTTTAATGGCTGTAAGTGGAAATATATTAGGCTATAGAGACTAATATGCCACGGCTGGAAATTGAGGGACCCTATGCAGCAACTTGACTGCCATTCAGATAATTTTAGTTAATTTATGTTATTAAAACTAAGTATAATGGTGCAAATTTTATACAGTTTTTTGAGAAAAAGTAGTTGCTATGCTTAGTTGCTATGATACGGTTCATCAGGCTAAAACTATGTACCATCAACTGTGGTTCAAGAGGCTGTTATCACACATTCCTATCATTGATCCAGGTGACATCATTGTGGTGGCTCTCATTAATATCTTTTTCTCTGGTTTGAATCCTGCTGAGGAAATGCAAAGATTCAGTGATCAGTGATAGGAATGTGTGATAACAGCCTCCGGAACCAGCTTTCTGCTCCATATGAATGGGAATGATGTGCATTGATTACACTCATTGGATGGAATGATGAAGGCCAAATTGGATGGAAAAAGAAACTTGACGTGGACACTTATTTATGGCATAATGAACTGAAACCTTAACTGCAAATAAAGTGATGGTAAACAACATTAAAATCTTTCATGAAATTATTTTGTAATTATGGATGTAATTTAATATTAATACTTTAATTTAGTAGTTAAAGGATGTATTGTATGTATGTAAACATCTCAAAATGCAAATGTACCACGGCTTAAAGCTATAATTGAAATAGTTTAATAACCTATGTCTGATTTGTTATGAATTCTACTGGTATTCTTTTCCTCTTCTTGAACCTTTGGGGTTATTTAACAGAATAAAACCTGTTGGTCCAATAAGCCAAAAAGTCATTACCCTGCATGAAAAGTATGAAAACAATACGCTGGTCTGTTCAGAGAGGAGGTGTGTATGTTCAGACCATAGTTTCACATCTACCATTATTCAAACTTTCTGCAGTTCAGTTTCCTCATTGTTAAAATCCTGAATAATTCAGTTAAAAGTCATAAATTCACATGTTCTGATGCTTCTGTACAGAATAATTAATTTGTTCTCAACTCTGTCTGAGTGGAAGATTCAGAGTATGCTCTCTGAACAAATGGGAATTCATTTTTGACTCATCCAAGTTAAGCTTCATACTTTCCTCTAAAGTCTTTCTCACTTACAGTAACATCTTTAGTGTCAGCATTGCCCCGTCTGCAGACAAGCTGTTTTCAGACTTTCTGAGAGCTTGTTCAGTTATTTTGTGGTTTTATTTTGAATGTTAAAATCAGTATTTGCCACCATATTTAAATACAGTTGGCATCGTATTTCCTCTAAACCTCTTGTCTGTTTTTAGGTGAAAGGCATTGTCAGTTTGCTCTAATTCTGTCTCTGTTTCACCGCCTATTATCATTTCATAGTGCTGTGTATCTGTCCATCCTCGTCCTCCTCATTAGCTCAGAGACATTTGCTAGTTTAGCTTCTTTGTCATATTCATTTACCTCAGTTCACTCATTCCATGTTTCTATTCACACCTTCTTGTTCTACATCATCTCTGCTCTGTTTAGTTTGACTGTGACGGCGACGGAAAGATCACATTAGATGAGCTGAAGGAGGGTATGAAAACCCTCTTGGGGGAGAAGCTGAAGAAAGGCGAGCTGGAGGAGATCCTCGGTGACATTGACCTCAACAAAGATGGTACCATTGACTTCGACGGTGAGAACAGAGGGCGCTGAAACAATTCATTAACAGCGGTGATAGAGCACAGATGTGGTGGGGTCGGTCATGTACAGGAAGGAAACGGGAACAAGAGGAAGGACAGAGCGGACAGGTGCCAACATCTACCAGGGATGAGCTGAGGTGAAGGGAACAACCGGATAAAATGAGTAAGAAATGAGGCAGGACAGGGGTGAGATGAAAGTAAGGATGGTATACGTCAAGGTGGGTTGGTTGGAAGGACCAATCCAATTTAATCAGTAGTGCATTAAACCAATCAATACAAATGCCTGGACAGCTGTCACATGTTACACACAAACAACACACTGTTGGACAGCTCAAGGACTTTGCAGAAATTACATTACCACGTGTTGACTTGGAAGCAAATAAAGAGGCGATGAGACTTTCACAATTTATGCACACACTCATAAAAACACTGCACAGGCATGATGATATGCACATGTACAGGTTCCGTGAACACATTATACATGTGAGTGCGATTACATGCTGCAGTGCACAAAGGGCTTAGGGGTGTGATCCTGTTTGTCTTGTCTCAGCAGTTTAATCAATTACAATTATCAGAACATATGAATAGGTGTGTCAGTCTCAGTAGGGATCAATAGGCAGGTGCTCTTCATTATCATCAATTACCCCCTAGGGCAGCGATTTAGTGTATCCGTCCAGTTCCATCACACGGCCAGAATATCCAACCAGGCACCTGGCCCGACAGGCACAGATGACTAAGACGGAGCTGCTGCTCTGTCTGGTCTCCTTCTTTTTTATAGAAATGTTGTACATGAGCGCCTGAAGAGCTAATGTTAGGGGGTTAATCTTGATCTAAGCCTGGTCAGTCAATAGATTCACACCTCTAATCAGTGGTCGTCCAGAGCAAAGAACTTGAAGAAGACAATGGGTAAAGGAAAGCCCTGATTGACTGGATAGAGTCAGTGAAATCTGCTTCAAGCCATGTGCAGCTGTTCCCCATTCATAGAACACATCACTACTTTGCTTGGAGTGACAGATGAATGCTTGATAATGGAAATGGCAGGACATAGCTAGTTGTATTCACATTATTGATTACAAGAAGAGATAATGGTTGCAAACTGGGTATTGGTTGGACTTATTAACAATGAATAAAAATAGACTGAATTTCACCAGAGATAATATAATACAGCTACATGGATTTTTTCCTATTAACTGCCGTTTTTGTTGATATATTACTCAATCATCACTTCCGTTTTTCATTAACTTGGTTATAATGGAACATTTTGTCATTACATCACATCATGAGCTGAGTTTCCAGTGTAATTTCATGTGGCCTGATAATGACGTGGCTGCATCCTGTGCTGTCCTTTTATGATATTAGAGTGTCATTAGTCCTTATCAATACATCTGCCGTCTCTGTCTCCCTCTGCAGAATTTGTTATGATGCTTTCTGCAAGATGACCTCTGATGGAAGATGATGGAGGGAAACAACACTGGATCCATCAGCTGTGGACGAGTTCATATTGAGAATCTGTTCTTGCTATTGTAGTCCTTCTCTATGTTTCTGAAAACAGTTTATATGATATATATATATATTTATATTTTTTGTATAATAAAACATGTGGTTGAATGCAGAGGGTAAAGGGTGAGTTATGAAACACTTTTACAAATGGCGGTAATGCTGTGCTGTCACCCCCTTGTGGTTTGAGTGTATACAGACTCATAGTTCTGACATGTAACTGCAATGCATTTCGTTCACTCACTTGAAAGTGTTGCCAACTTTTTCCATACCTATGTAGTCATGTGTATTTATTTATTTTTGCAAAAGATACTCTCTATTGGAGAATTGACAGAGACAAAGCCACGGTCCTCAGCTGTACTTGAAACTGAGACAGTGCAAATACACTTGCACCTTAAACTACTGTTAATTACAAGTGTTCAATCAGATGCTGAGGCTCAAGTTGAAAAAAAGTGCATTTATTGAAAATCGATAACTTAAAATGTTGGAGCAAAAAGTAAAATCTATCCAAAAGCGTTTTTTACAAGTGATTTACAACAACAGCCTTGACTTTCTTAAAAAAAAAAAACAAAAAAAAAAACATCACAAACAAATGCTGTCCCAAACTGAGAGGAAGAAAACACAATTAAAACATACTTCATTAAGTGGCAAAAAGGAATGGTAACCAAGCCAACACATATTTCAATCACAATGCAAAATGGTATAAGGCAAATGCAGTCCCCTGACTGAAGCTCTGCTGCTCGAGACAAAGAGCATTCTTGCAATGAAGAATAATACTAGTCCATCAGCATATAAGATGTGTACATGCTGTTCATTACTTTGATTTGTCTTATTATTGCAAGAACCCTTAGAATTTTTATACAACACATGGAGACAATGTACAAACATACACATAATGTATAAATAATTTCATTTTATTCAATGGGCAGCTGAATCTCTCGGTACTAATAATACATGAGCTGAACTTCTGAATCAGAAACACTATCACTGCAAACTGTTCAGGCTTGGGATCTCCAAAGGTGTATCATCATAAAAAGTTTGGAAGAAACGTGTTATGATTTGTGAAAGGAAGAAAAGAATTGATTTTCCTCTGACAGAACAGTGTGCCTATGACAATTTGGAAGAAGAAAAAAATGTGAAGACAAACAGGCTGTCTCATTCTTTAAACAGGAAGGTCCTTTGCCACTAGGCATTGATGGAAGTTGAGTGTAATAGACACAGATGAGTAAGTAAAAAAAGCTCAGAAGAGACTGATTTTGGTTTGGTAAGTAAGCATTCGCCACTGTATATTTGCTCTTTTCAATAGTTCCTCAGCATCACATCCTATTCATTCAGGAATCTACGGTTCTAGAGTTTCAGCATCTACGGTATTGTTCAACAAATCACAACAGTCCCCCTCCCTCAAACATAGATCATACATGCCATATTTGCTTGTTTTACCATTAACGGTAAAAAAACAACAAATTTACTTTTTTCCACCTACTTGCAAATCACAGTCTTATCCTTTCAGAATGTACACAGCATGACATTCAACTCTTAACTGACACAATCCACTGCTCTGAACTATCCAAAGATTCAGGATTTTCTTTTGAAAAGTAACTGATAATCTGAAAAATAGATCAGTATCTTTGTTGACATATTTGTCTATCTTTAACATACTGTTTGATGGTCACAAACAAAGAATCACTGGAAGTTTCCCTGAGGTGTTCGGCCTGAACTCCAACGACAGTGATTGTATGTTCAAGGAAATTTCACCTTTGCTCGTGTGCGATTTATGCTTAAAACCACTAACAGTAAGAATAAAGGTTTAATAACCATATAAATGAATGATCAGATGGCAGTGGAAACAAAACTAGGCCAATTGCTAGTAGGTTCTCTACAATGTCATGTTAAAGCCCAAATGATGGTAATGGTGGGTGAGAGGCTTTAGTTGTTGGGGATGCTTTGCAGATATGTGAGGATGTGCTGGATCTTGACCAGACGTTCACGGAGGCTGGTCATGGAGAGGACAGAGAGCTGGTACCGCGGGTCAATAGGAAGGACAGCCAGGAGCCACCAGCACCAGGCGGGACCATTAGCAGTCGCCTAGAGGAGACAAGACTATTATGAAACCTTTCTGCGTCTTTCAAAAAACAAATTTAAAAATCTAACTTTTTTTGTGATGCACTGTTTCAACATGAATGATGCACATCCATATCAAAAGACTTACTACCTTTTCAAGGGATAAAAACATTTGTCCAAAACAAGTCACAGCATCACTCACTACCTACATAACTGCATTATACGATAAGTACCACACAGATTTAATTTGCTCCTCTACTCGTTCATGGAGTTAATTTACTGGACAAAGCAATAACTGTTCTATCTGCCCTCTTTTGCTTAAGTTTGTTAAAGCCATAATTAATTGCATTCATTTCTTATGCTTTTCCTAATTAATCTCCTGGCAAAAATGTTAAAAAAAAAAAAGGATTTAGATGCTCTTTGAATAACAACCAAATCTACTGTGGCTACCTCAACACTTCCACTGCTTCGATACAGACTTCTAATGTAAGTGTTAAACTCAAGACTTTCCAATCAAGTGATTTAATTAAAGGTTTTCCTTTTGAGTGGCAACATTTTAAAGGTTAGTGGTTTAGTTACACTGAGCCTAATGACACTAGAAAGGGTTAAGACACAAATGACCTATTATAGTAATCTGCTCAAGAGTTACATGTCTGGAGAAAAAAAGTTTTTCTCTGACGTGAAAGAGCTGAGTTATGAAATGTGCTTAGCTGTTCCAAGAATTTGAGTGAAATACGTTTGCTATACTATAGTATGCTGTGTTATATGAGCCATTCATGTAATACATTTGTTAGGATTGTAGTTAGTGAGTTAGCGTGTGTGTGTGTGTGTGTGTTGTGTGTGTGTGTGTGTGTGTGTGTGTGTGTGTGTGAGGAATTCTCTTCATGACACTCCAATGATGCAACATAGCCGGTGGGATTAGGTATGAAGCACCCACAAAGCTCTTTAGCCTATATTCTGAAGAGACTCCACCCTGTGGTTGTCCTAAGAGCAGAGCTGTAATCCCTTTTGGTGCTGCAGGATGGAGCCAAAGCTGAGTGCACACAACAACTCTTTTCCGGTATTAAGTCCTCTGACGCAGGTGAAGCCATGATAAGAAGGGTTTCCCCTGGTGGCAAGTGTGTCATGACATTAACAATAGACTATAACAGAATCCGAGTCTACAATGTCCTCTATATCAGGTGACAACGACTGTACAAATCTTCTACTTTTAGAAAGTTGATCCCAATGACACTCAGAACTTCCACAACAGCAGTCACCTGCTGATGTCACTTGATGATGTGGATAATTGTTAATCTGACGAGTTGTGAAGAGGCCGCCTATGAGAAAAACAGTTACCGAGTACCTTAACAGACTGCTCCACCATCTGCTCAGCTGTGATACTGTATGATACTCTGGTAAATCAGTGCTGCTCAATTTTTCTACAGGAGGAACTGCTAGCCAAAAGAAGCAAGATACATTTGTTCCCATTTCTGAAAGAAATTGTGCACGTTTTTATAACATATATTTTAACTGCCAAATCTAATTGCAATCCATTTTACTCTGTCTTAAAGTTAAAAGAGGTGGAAATAGGGGAGAATTTGTAAATACTCTCCTTCCATCATTGTGCTACTCTCTCCTCTCAGTTCAAATATATATAGACAATGTGATGTGGTCTCATACTGCTTTGGAAAAGTGAAGCCAAAGTATTACAGTGTTAGGAGCTACTGTTTTTCTTCTGTGACAAGACATGGAGTACAGCATTAGAGCTGCATGAGTCTGAACAGCGATCAGTGATTATGGCTGCCAATCATGTATTTAACCCCTCCTGCCTCTCTAAGAACACCTGTGAGTAACTATCTTCTGTCATGGCATAGCTTTTCTATAGCATGAAAACAGAGCAAGGAAAAAGTACGTAAGTGCTGATTCTTCTCGGACTATAAGAGAGGCAATTATGGTATTTTGCCGCAAATGTATATATATTAAAAAAAAAAAAAAAAAAAAAACACTGAACCTTTGCATTTTTGTATTATTTTTGATCATTATTTTAGTTCTCCATTTCATAAGCAATACAATTATTTAACAATTAGGCTGTAGCACTATAACACTGCACTTCACTACACTATAAAACTTCACTATAAAGGAATCTTTTTATCATCTTGTCAAACAAGATAGGTAAAAAATGAAGCTCAAAAGGGTTTTACCTGAATGTCAGCTTCTCGTTCTGGCATTGGACCGAAGTGCTGCAAGATCTGGTTGTGGAAGCGAATCTTGAGGTTTTGAAACCAAACACAGGCCTGATCATACACTGCATCATGGAGGTCCTGAAGTTTCTCTAACTCCTCTCTGTCCTTCACCTATGAGGCAAGGGTCCTCAATTAATACCAAAACTATTTCAGAGCTGTCATGACATTGAGTGGATTTTAAAACAACAGGGACAGCATCTTCAAAATTATACACTTGGATTCTTGTGTTTCTTACCTTGGTATCCTCCAAGTGCTTAATGTCAGCAGTGCTGTAGCCATCCTTCATTCCTCGTGAAAGGACCCGGAAGCGTTTTCCTCCAATTGTGTCTACTACTGATCGTCCATCAGGGAGGAAATGGACACTCCTGATGATCAGCATGCAACCATAATCTGCAAACCTGAATGCAAGAATTCAACATTTTAGTGAGAAACATGTTTCTCCAATACTCCATTTTGGTTAAGAGTTGGACATATGCAGAAATAATTTGTTCGTAATTCATTTTGTGCTTGCATGCTTACCCTTTCTGAGGATCATTAATACACATCCCAAACTGCCGTGTGCCAGTGTCCATGCAGCGGCGAATCATGAGGCGGTATCGTGGTTCGAAGACATGCAGTGGGCAAGGCACGGTGGGGTAAGCCATGGTACACACAAAGATAGGCACATTCTTTGTCAAACTACACAGAGAAAGAGAAGGAGAAAAGCAGTTTAGACTCTCTGAACCCTCCATGAACCTGCTGCATACAGCAATACTGAACGATAAAGAGTGAAATAAACTAGGGCAGAGACATAAAGAGGTAATGCTTACTCAGAAAGCTCTCTGGTCTCCTCTTGATGAGCTTTAACCCTCTCTGCATACTCATCCCTCAAATACTGTTTGATCAACATGTCCAAGATACTTGTCACCATGTATTTCCTAGATGCTAGATACTGGAAAAAATGGGAAAACAGGATATGAAAATCAAACCGCGTTATGATTTGCAAGAAAAACTCATCAAGTTTAATATCCATATACAACAGATGCTATGAGTGTTATCGCACCTCTTTCAGGCTCTCTTTGCAGAGGGGGCACTGGGGCGTATGGTCCAAACAGCGTTCCAGACAGTTTTTACAAAAGGTGTGGCCACATGGAGTTGTAACAGGCTCATAGAATAACCTGAGTTAGTTAGATAAAAATAACAATGAGCTACCATCAGTTTAAAAGTTGAGTTGCTTTCAAGTGTACAGTGTGAGCCAGCATGCCGACTCTACCATTACTGCATCCTTACCTCATGCAGAGAGAGCACTCTAAGTCATTGGGGTCCAGCTGATCCCCAGGAACACTTCTACAGACTTTAGCTTTGGCAGCCTGACGTTTGGAGCTTTTTGCCACACCTGAAGACAAGAGAAGAAAGCTATATAAAGATATCTGATTTACTAGACTGTGAAAAGTGGATTTTATCTGTGACATAGACAGAATGCTGTATAGATTCATAACAAAACATGAGTTAAATAACTGGTGGATTCGTGTAATATTACTTTTAACAGAACAATATACAATGTTTATAATTTTGAACTGTACAATATAATGATACTGTGAAGAAAAGATTCACCATAGAAATGAAATTATAATGTACCCTAAAGGAATAGAATGCTGTAACATGGAAGGAACACCACCCTACCTTGTTTTTTATGCTTGCTACTTCCATTATCCACAATGCAGTGTTCTGTGTCTGACACTGACAGTTTCCTCTTCAGGAGGCTCCCTTTTTCCTGATCCCCCAGTTGTGGAGCAGAGCAAACTCTTTTCAGACACTCTTCATTGCCATTAGAGCCTTGGATTCGTAGTGAATGAGCTCTGCTCAGACCAGGGCGCTCCAGGCTTTCCCAGCGTTTCTAAATGACAACACCATACAAAGTGTAAGAAGATGCAAATGACTCCCAAAAAACTCTGAAGAAAAGTGCATTAAATGTGTTTGAGTGAAACACTGTTATGACCTCAGGGTGCTATTACCTCTTGGTTATCCAGAGGTTGGTGTGCTGAGGTGGCACGGGCCTGATGTTGTTCTGGTCTTTGGACTGGGCTCGCTGGTTGACCTTGGGCACCAGCCACGAGGTTTTTACTGCGCAAGTGTGGTGATGTGCTCTGTGTGGTTTCTCTCAGACCAACTTTGACATTCTCATCAGCCGGAGAAAGCAGGTCACACAGAATCTATAACAAAACAGTCAGTTTGTCATCAAAGCACAAATACCTCACCAACAACCAAATGATCGAAAGTCTGAAAACATTTGATGCACCCCTCAGACACTGATATACTCCTGAATATTGCAGTACATGATGAAATAGTCTATAGTATAGAGGCATTTTATCAGATGAAAGTCTGTCACTTTTTGACAAAACTAGGAAAGAAGGACTGTTTATCATCCGTGCACAGAGGGGTTATTGAACAGTTATTTCCATAGAATGTACAAAATGGACCATGGAAAGATGGGAAAGATGCAATGTTCAGAAAAGCTGATTGTGCAATGTTCAGAAAGAATTTCAGCATGACCACAGTTTAACCTCCGATTATCTGACAGTCCACTAGCGTTTCATTCTGGTTCAGTTGCTGAACTTTCTTCCACTAAATCTTATGCAAGCATGACTCTGTAACATGATATACCTCAGGACAAGATTTTAGTATGATTTGTTTTGAGCTTTCAGAGTGAATTTTTGTCCTTCTTCTTTTTGTTTAAATCAACGTACACTCATTGCTCTGCATCACTGGTTGCTTAGTCGCTCTGATCCAATGATCTAGGAACTTCTCAGGACTTTTTTTTTTATTTCTGAAATTCTTAAATGACTGTATTTTTTTCCTTTCAGTGGGGTGTAGGTGGACTAATGATGTTATCTGCTGTTCATATTTTCATTCTTAATTCTGTTTTATATATATGTAAACTTGCTTTAATGGTGCAGATAGGCAAGTTTGACATTTTCACACTGTTTCTTCGAGGATCTGAGAGCAAAGGAATTCAAAGAACATTCCAGTATAATCACCAACCCTGACAGGATGAATTTATTTTACACCCCCCACCCCACCCAGTGTAAACAAGTAGCTTGAAGTAATCAGGTATATTTCCCTAAACAGTAAAGACAAAGATGTTTTCTCAATTAAATTTAACACCGTTTCAGCACATCATGCTCTACTTTTTTTCTAAAACTGCATGTGTGTGAAGTGTATTTCTCTTATGTAACTCAGTGTTCTGACTATTAAGTGGTACTAATGGTATTATAGGTAGTCACAAGATCTGAACAACTTAAACAACTTATGTAAGTATATTAAATAGGATCCTAAAGGAAAACATGGACAATGTTCAGCGCAAATGTTACTGCAATGCAAGTCCATAAAAAGTGGAATACGGTCAAGAGATTATAAGCCAGAGTTATGTGTTCATCACACAAACTGCCATTGTTTCTGTGCAAAAAATACATTAATAAAATGAGAACAGATGTTTCTGAATGGAATTACAGCAGTTGACTGTTGGACTAAATTACTAGTGTAAATCTAACTAAAAATACAGTAACATAGGACATTATTTTTTCAGTTCTGTGCCTCCTCCCCAGTCACACTATTAATTTAGTCATTAAGCTTAAATGGGAGTTTAAGTTCCTGTCATAAAAAATAGATTCCATTAAGCCACTAGTGACTGTAGTAAAAGAACAGACACTACACATAAAAACAAAAACAAATGGATTGTGCAGTAACAGTCATGACAAGACATCTTAAATTCCCAGTCAATGTATTCAGATGCTCAAGAGACCAGCTTATTTATAGC
The DNA here is from genome assembly GCF_902148855.1 of Sphaeramia orbicularis. Lineage (NCBI taxonomy): Eukaryota > Metazoa > Chordata > Actinopteri > Kurtiformes > Apogonidae > Sphaeramia > Sphaeramia orbicularis. Next base: position 42,380,051 of record NC_043957.1, read on the forward strand.
ATTGGTGCAGCATAAAATAAATATTTATCAAGCTCGTCCAGCATATATACAAAAAACACTGAAACTTAGAGGTTTGACTTCAGGATGACAAAAAGAATATTTTGTGTAGCCGCACTCAGAAAAATAATCCCAACATCTACATTTTCTCACCTTTTCCACTTGTCTTTTAGCACAAGGGAAGGCATCATCTACAGCCAGGCACTGGAGGAAGACTTGAAGTGACTCATCCACCCGACCGATGTCATATAGCACCATGGCTTTCCAAAACAAAGCCTAAAAGGGCAGCACAGAAGGACAAAAAGAGAGCAATCTGAGCCTTGTTTCATTTATACAGCACATAGTCCAGTCCATTTTACACTATGAACATCTTTGACTTGAGACAGGAGAATTGTCTGAAATGAACAGGGCACAGCACTCATTCCTCAGATTGCAGAGGTACTCCTTTAACTCTAAGGTAAAATATCAAAATCCTATGATTAATCAATCACTCAAAATTCTGTTTACTGAAAACCATGAAAAAAAACCTCCATTAAATCAAAATTATTCCCCTGAAAACCTTTGTTGCTCAAAAGCAAATCAATATACAACCTGTTTCCCTCTAATACATCAATTGTGAGCATAATTCTCCAGTCATGTATGACATAATTTTAGTGAAGAAAGAGTATATATGAATCAACTTCTATTTTCAGTTCAAGTAATCAGGAAATAATTGGTCAAAATCATAAATATTCCAAAACAATGACAAAAATTGATATACATTTTTGCCATATCATCAAGCTCTACCAACACACAGAGAGCAGGAAAAGCTTCCTCCAGAAGCATGTCTTTGAAACTTCAAATAAGGGTAAATTTACGTCAAACATACTCAAGACATTTATTGAACAAAATTTTCACTACTACCACTACAAATGCTGCGTAATAATTAACAATACCCTACATTCCAACTCAGGCGTTAATTCTCCTGTTCCTGATGTAGTCTTTTGACCTTAATCACTACATGTGCAGCTGTAGTCCTCAAAACCTTCTCTAGTCATGATACTCTTTTATAACTTGTTTACTGTGAGATAGACCTGATTACACAATACTAAAAATAGAACGAGAATTAAAAATACACCTGGCATCTAAACATACAAGATCACAAATCTAACGGCAAAGTTATATATATCGTCTGGGGACTAGCCTACAATTTACAGGTCATCACCGTCTAACTATAATCCAATGACATGAACAGCTACGCACTCGCTGCCTGTGACTTTGAGGCCAGCAGTCTTAAATAAAATACTTCTTTTCTTAGAAACAGTGTGCTGACCTCTATTGCATGGCAGAGTCAAAAACTGGACCCATGCCACATCCAGTGAGTAAAGGCAGGTAAGTGAGCCTGCCAGCTCCTTCCAGTAGTGCCGCCATCTTTACAGGATTAGGACATTATTATTCCTTTACATCTAGTGTAATCACATCTGACAGGCAGTTTTCTTTTTACAGTAAAAATCAGACCCATTATGAAGAAAAATATTTGCGTATCATACATGGATTTTCCAACAATAACACAGCAAATTACTGGAGTATATGTTAGTGACCTACTTCGGCAGAGCAGCTGGATCTAGGACAAAATTCAGTGTCCTTCAAAGCCAGATGATACTGTTTTAGACCCATGTACGCCTCTGCACGAGACAGTCGCACCATCGCTGTCGACTCTGGATCTGCTGGAGGCAATGGAGAGGAAGGACAAGGACAGGAGAAATACATTTATACCGATTAGTGATTTCACATTACTAAGGACAGTACTTTTTGTTACAGCAGACTCAGTCTAAACTTGTGGGCTATTTCAACAAAGGACTAATCATGTCAACACAAACCTACAGTTTGATAGACACACCTGTAACCCTTCCTACTTGATGGGACAGGTTGTATCTCTACAGTGTATTTGTTATTCTAAGTGAATCAAACATTACAAAGCATGTTAAGAGAGTTAACTGCAAACATGCACAGGAAAATTAAGTTGCATACTCCTTAAAGTAGTGACAGACTACTTAAAGCTGTAGTGCATGATAATTTTTGGTGCCATTATTGGGCAAAATATCATATTTACCTTGGCATATTATAATTAATGAAGCCTGAGAGGAAACAAAACTTCTACCCACTATTGCACTGCACTACTGCTCTCCTATAGTGACACAACCCAGAAGCTTGGAAAAGTAGCTTCACCTTCCACTGTGATGTGAAATGGCGTTAGGTCATCTATATTTATATTTAATCTTTTCAATTCAATTTTAATCAAGGGGAGAGAGGGATGAAAAAAGAAGGTATGTATTATCAACTTCTGACAAATTTTCTCTTTGATTTCAACAAAATAATCTGCACAGACTATTAAAATGCCATAATTGACAGATACTACACAACGAGTAACAAAAATTCTGTAGTTTGTACTGAAATGAATCCCAAAGAACCTTTATGTCCTGGCTCTCAGGCCATACTGCATATAAGGAAAGCAGCCATAATTCAACATCAAGAGTACAACTTGAAGCACATTATGACTTGCTAATTTGTTTTAAAAAATAATTAACTGTAAGCATGCACAATTTATGCCTCTGGATAAAGGTCGAGGTGACATTGGATTTCTCACATTCACCAACTAAATCAAACTGTTATGAACAAGGCTCAGTCTAGAACACCAGCATGTCCTGCAGACACATGGGTAATGAAGTTGGTAAAGGATTCTGTTTCTACAAGCATTTCATCAAAAGTTTAGTCAGTGTAACTTTCCCCTTAGACTGAGGTGTATTTTTTGTGGCATTTATTACTGCTCACTGAGCAGTTTTGTTTGGATGTCTTCCAGATACTAATAGGTGTGATGTGAAAAGAAAAAAGAGTTCATATATCTAGTCATTATAGCATCAATGAATCATCCCTGAATATCTGCAACTATTTCTTCTGCTTCTCTTTTTGTCTGCAGCACTGAGGGCCAGCTCTGTCAAAAGCAGATAATGCTAGTGCAACATTTCCCACTTCTATTTTAACCCGAAGGTGCAAATGATATTCTCTTAAAGGTTTTAAATTAGAAGCAATATTGCATTGCACCACTAGCACTTGAGTAAATACTGCATGAAGCATAAGAGAGGCTCTCATGCAGGAGTTTAAGTGAAGTCTATTTGAGTAACTGATAGGCATTACATGAATAACAGTAGTCAAAACTGTTATCAAGGTTGTGTTATATCACTTGACCTACATAACATGGATGTTTCCAAGAACTCTTTCAAACGGGGTGAAGGTCCTGGAGTGGAGTGGATGATGGGTTTATCGATCTATATATATCTTTATATCTATGTCTATATCTCTCTATATATATACAAGCTCCTAATTTCCATTAAATGAGGGATAATATCCTAAGAAACACCTAGGATAAAGAGTTACACAATGCACTCAGCATACATTGCAAAAATATTACAATACTGTTGTCAATAAGTCTGCATTCATGGTTAACTTCACCCACTTCGAGTTTTGAGATTTGCATCAGTAACCCCTCTACCCATGAAGCTTACATCACAACTTCGATAACTAAATCATTAGGTTATGTCATACTATGCATATTAAGGTCTGTTACAAAAGCAAGGTGTTGGATCAGAATTATCAGTCCATCTATCTTTAGTTAAAAAAAAGACCTGCAACTAGTGTATTCTTTTATAATAATATGCACAAAACAGCAAAATTACAAAACAGAAATGCCCTCCTTTTTCAGTGGGTTACAAAATATGTGTCACGACCTGCCCTGTGCAACTTGCACCAACAGCGCATGCGCACCTGGTGAACTTTCGTAAGCTGGACCTGCCCGTTAACTCAGCAGCCAATAGGAAGGACCTGGCACCGGCACAGCCACTCAACCCATGAGCTAATGTTATGCGATTTTTACAAATATCGGTCAGTGGAACTCAACTCTAGCAAAGAACATGGAATTTACCGACAAGACACTACAGTCAAATAATGTTTTAAAAAATCGTATTCAAGCACTCGCGTGGAAAACAGCCTTTTTATATGGTAATTACTGCGCCTGCGTACTACATATATTACCAGGAAACACCACTCCCCAAAACATGGATGTAAGGTTATGCATACAGTACTTACCAGCTTGAATAACATCAGTAGCTAGAGATACAGCTTCTTGGTAGCGTTTCTTTCTGCACAGAGCATCCACTTCATATATAGCCCTTGCCTTTTTTATGTCATCAGGGAACCATTTTTCTAATTGTCCACATAGTATTACATTTGTCTTCACGTCACCCCTGAGGGCTTCATCGCACAGCTTACATTTAGAGAACAGCCGTCGTTGTAAACACCTCTTACAGTAAGTATGTCCACATGCTATCGTCACTGGTTCGCCCAAGAAGTTATGACAGTTGGGACAATCAAACACATCATCCCCCGATCTGTCACCTTCATCCGAATACTGTCCCCTAGAACGTGTCTCTGGCCCAGCAGCTTTAGTCTTCAAATTACGGAGGATACAGTCCACGAAAGTGCTTAATTGTTCAGGTCTGACAGGGCCGTAACGCATCGCCACCGAAAACAAATCAATAGCATCTTTGAGACGGTTATCCGATGCTAGCGCGTTAGCTTTGTGTAGTATAAGTTGCTGGTGTTCTTCGTCTTCCGAGGAATCGTCTGAGTCAGCGCCGATGAAGAAAGCACTCCTCTCCTCTTGTGCTTCCTCCGCTTGTGGTTGAAGCGACATTGTAAGTGTTAAAAAGAAAGCTTCGGTTGTCTTCCGGTAATGTGGCTATACATTTCTATAGCTACCGTGGTCCTTGGAAATGTAAGTGAACGGACTTTCCAACTAGCACTCGATTGTTACATAAAAAATCGTGTCACGTGATCAGGCAACTCGTGCCGTGATTGGTCGGACGGTCTCTGTTACAAAACGTGTGTTCCAAAGTTTCATAACTACGGAAGGAGCGTATGGAAGTTAACTCTACCGGGTTACATGGCTCCCATAATTAAACAGACAATCTGGGTCACTCACATCGGACAATATGAAATACCCCCACACACATAACAGAACATCCCTTTGATAAACCCCCTCATCCACTGGAGTGCTGGAACTGAAATCTGTCACAAGCTCATTCAGACGACCCCTTCAGAACTGGTTGTGTAATGTGATTTTGTAACCCTGTCTAAGTTTCAGTTTTATGTAATATATTTTTCATCTTCACTTGCTGTGTCTGACCTATTTCATTGCCATTTTACTGGTATTTTTTATGTTGCAGGAAAGTTGCATAAAAAGATAAAAGTTTACTATAAATGGACATGTAATGAAAGCTGTGTGGATAATTTGTCTGTCTGCAGTTTGGGCTCAATACTACTACAGTGTATCCAGAAAGTATCACAGAACTAGACTTTTTATTTAATTTAATGTAATTTAATTTAATTCAAAAAAAAAAAAAAATCATTTTGTATCACAGCCTTATTACCCTCTAAATTCCACACACAGTACCTCATAATAACGTTGAAACTTTAAATATATTTATTTATTTATTGCCATGACACTCAAAATTGAGCTCAGGTGCAAAAAAAAAAGTGGGTCGCTGTGAATACTTTCTGGATGCACTGTATATGTTACTCATAAATTAAGTCATGAAAAGCATATTAGTTTACTTTTTTTTTTTTTTTTTTCTTAATCTTGCATTGCAAAGACAGTTTTGGTAGCAGGTAAACATGATTGCTTGTGTTATCAGAAGAGAAAAGACTACCTCAGAAAAGACTACCTCATCTTTTCATCAATGATCTCAGGTGCAACTTAGTGTCACACAAGATCTTAGTCCTGGTGCTACTGGATCTGAGTGTTGCTTTTGTTACTGTAGATCACCCAATTCTGTTAAGTAGACTGAGACACCTGGTCGGCCTCTCTGGTACTGTTTTTAAATGGTTTCAATCCTATCTTACATATAGGATATTTCTGATAAGTATGGATACATGCTCTTCAGGGATCCATGTAATTAGATGTGGTGTGCCCCAAGGCTCAATCTTAGGCCCCATTCTTTTTCATTTATATATATATATATATATATATATATATATATATATATATATATATATATATATATATACATATATATATATATATATATACATATATATATATATACTTCCACTTGGAGACATCAGGAGACATGGCATCAACTTTCATGGCTATGCTGACAACACACAGCTGTACATCACCATGTCTCCTGAAGACACTCGGCCAATTGATGCCCTCTTTAACTGTATTTTAGCTATTAAAACCTGGATGGCAGAAAACTTCCTGCAGCTCAACCAGGGCAAAACTGAAGTTTTAGTTATCTGTCCTGAGGCTACGACAGAGAAATACTTGCCAAAACTACAAGTGTGTTTTTTTTAACTTATCAAAACAAGTTAAACACCTGGGCATTATCTTTGACTCTGAGCTCACTTTTATTCCACGTAACAGGTTTTTATCATCTTAGGAATATAGCCAGAGTCTGCCCAGTTCTCTCTTGAGCCAATACGGAGATGCTGATGCATGCTTTTATCTCTAGTATACTCAACTACTGTGATGCCCTGCTTTCTGGTCTTCCCAAAGATAGAATTTCACAACTCCAACTTCTTCAGAACTCAGCTGCTCAAGTGCTGATGAAGACCAGGTGGCATTGGCTCCCCATGTTTTTTAGGATTGATTTTAAGGTCCTTTTAATGGTTTTTACATGTCTTAATGGTCTTGCTCCTTCTAATCTTTTAGACTTGCTTTTACCATATGAACCCTCGTGGATCCTGAGGTCCTCCGGCACTGGCTTCTTAACTGATCCAAAAGCAAACACAAAAACTCACAGTGAGGCAGCTTTTCAGCATTATGTGCCTCACCTATGGAACAGCCTGCCATGAACCTGTGGGCTGCAGAGAATGTAGACATTTTTAAAACCAGGCTCAAGGCCCACCTTTTTAATCTGGCTTTTAACTAATGCCCCTTTTTTAACTTATGTTTTTAATTCCTATCTCTCTTAGTTTTTAATTTGAATTTTAATTTGACCTTCAACCACTGCTTCTGTTTTATCTTTTTTAAAAACTTTATATTTATATTATGTTTGCATATATGTTTTATATTATATTTATATCATTTTAACCAATGCTTCTTTTTATCTTTTCCATGGTTTACATTTACATCTTCGGTGTTTCATTGGCGGGGGTCCTCCTCACCGGGGGGCAGCTGTGGGCTCCAGTGGTTGTGGTGCTCTCTCAGGGTCTGCTCCTCCCTGGTGGGATGGGGGTCCCAGTTCGGCCCTCCCTTAGCAGTCAGGATGCAGCTCTATGATGGCAGCGCTGGGTTGCTGGGGGCGGTGGCTGCCCCCTGGTATGGGTAGCTCCCTGTGATAGTGCCTCCTCTCTGTTGTTTTATGGTCCCCGGGTGCTCAGCCTGTTTCCTTCCTTTATTTCTTTATCTATGTCTTTTTGTTTTACTGTTATTTACGGGTATTAACACTGGGTACATGGGTGGCGGGGTGTATGTGTGTGTGAGTGTGTGTGTGTGTGTGTGTGTGTGTGCGCGCGCGCGTGCATGCGTGTATGTGTGTGGGGGTGGTGGTGGTGGGGTGTGCTGATTTTATATGTAAAGTACTTAGTACTACATTTCACTGTGTGAAAAAGTGCTGTATAAATAATGATTGACTGATTGACTGATTTTGTAAACCTGGAGATCTCTTGCAGATATTTGCTCATAGCATATTGCCTTGCCTGTCTATCACCCCTCAGCATCTCTTCTCTCTATGCTTCAATATCATAAAATCCAAAGTAACATTTTTTTTTATCTCAACATGAAAACTGCAAAAGCAAACAATACACGTCCCTGCAACTGGAGCTTAGTATAATATATGTTCTTCATAAATCAAGCTTGCAGAGCATTTTTTCCTCAGAAGCTTGCATCACAAACAAGAATACTTGCTCAGATCAGGTCATTTGCGTTAAAAACATTCTTGTCTCCAGGTAAATTTCAGTGCTTATATTTTCAGAATGCAACAGATGATCCCATCTCCTTTTGTAAACTTAGAGATCTCTGTCAAATCTCTGCTCAGAGCATGCTGCCTTTGCTATGTATCTTCTATCAGCATCTTCTCTTTCTACTTCTGTGATATTTCAATCTCATAAAGTCTAAAATAACACATGACATTTTTTAAAATTATAAACAGAAACTATTACAAACAGTAGTAATAATATAAGTGAAAATAAATGGCCTATATATTTTAGTATTCCCTGTTTTTGTTGTCTGGAGTTTGATTAAATTCATCTTGAAAGACTTCAGCCAGATATTGTCACAGTAACATGCTTAGGTCTGCTGTTTGTGGAAAATGTAATAAAAAAAAAGAGACATAGTCTGGTGATTCAAACATTAGCCAACAGGGAAAACAAAGTCTGCACAATAACTGTTGTGAAGGATGAAAACCATTTTTGTGCTTGAACATAAAGAGCTGCCTTCATGCATAAATACTTGCTTTGTATTGGTTCTTGGGAAGACAGCTATATTCTATTTCATCAATCATACTGGAGAAATGATACATGTGTGTATTGCTGTTGTTTCACAATCACCTTGTTGTTCATGTGTGTGGGTTACTGTTTGGAGGGCTGGGTACATGTTTGCGTACTGCAGTTGAGGTTGTTTCAGGCCAAATGGGGCGTGAACGTTGTGGAGCTTTGGTGTTACATAGTGAGACATTTCCCTCTAGTGGTGGAAGTGAATGACTACTCCAATAAAACACGCAATGCCAAGGATGTGAAGGATGTGGATGATGTGAGAAGGTTAGAAGGAGTTCAGTGGGTGAACTGATAATGGATGACAGATACATTTCAGTGCACTCTGGGAAAATAGGATCAAATTATAGTAAATCTTTACTCAGTGAAGTCAAAATATCTTATCCTCTGTATTTTATTCTTGTTCATAGAAGTGCCTTCTTTAAGTGTAAAACTAAATCGTTCAAGAGCATTAGCTGTGATAAATACTGTGTGTTTACTCATTTGTTTGGTTAACCCATAAAGACCCAGCTCTATGTTTGTGTGAAATTGGAAATGAAATTTTCTCTATATCTAACCTTTCTTAAGTTTTTTATCACCATTTTTTTTTTTTTAAATAAAATTACCTTATTTTGTATTTTCTCAGTATAAATCAGGTACTTTCCCATAATTAATTCACTGATCATGTAGATGTTCATAAAAGCTCAGATTAAAGTCGAGAGGGTTATTATATCAAAAACAGAAAACTGCAGAAAAAGTGACTTTTTCAGTAAAATATATCATTAATGAACATAAACCAAACATTTCCATCCACTGTCATTGCTCCAACTCCATGGGTTTTACTGGTGAATCTGTGTTGTAGAAGATGACAGTGTTTCCACATTCACTACGGAGCCTCTGAACATCCAAATGGGTCATATCTGATGACCATGAAAAATGAAAAACTGAATTATACACCAATTATTTACATGTATGGATAGAACCAGTGAATCAACAGGTATTAAACATTTTAGATCAGTAGATACTTTTGGTTGGTGATGGATGTTTGGGTCTTTATGGGTTAAAGGGATTGTATGAGCTTATAGGCAAGAGTATGTATTATTAGCAATACAGACAGATATTTAGTTATTAAGCAAATCAATTAAGTAAATACTGATATAACATCAGTATAAGCATGAAATATTTTTTTTTAAAGTGCACATAAATATATATTTGTGAGGGGGAAAAAATGTCATAATTAGAAATGAAAAGTTAAATAAATGCACAAACAAATGTATAAACAACTAAATAAATACTTGAATAAATACATAAATGTACAAATAAAAAAATACATAGATTAATAAATAATTAATTTAATGCTTATATTTTATGTTTTTATTATCATATTTTTATATTTATTTATTTATCCTCAATTATGCATGCTTTTTTGAATGTTTATATTTATGTGTGTGTGTATATATATATATATATATATATATATATATATATATATATATATATATATATATATATGTGTGTGTGTGTGTGTGTGTGTGTGTGGATTCATATATTTAATTTATTTTTGTACTATTGCATTTCCACATTTATTCATTCATTTATTTATTTATTTCCTTATTTCTGTATTTCTACATGTATTTATTTACGTAGTAGATATGTAAATGTTCTTGCGCCACCACCACTAAGGGAATTCATAAAACTGAAATCTGCTACTGGCAGACCCACTCGGTCTGTGGTCAGAGGAGACTGTGAAGTGCCCTATAGATGGACCACCTTTGGACAATTTGTTCTCTCAGCTAGGGGCTGTAATATCTGGAACAACATACCCCTCCCCATAAGAGAATGCCCCACATGTGACACCTTCAAGACTAAACTTAAAAACTGGCTGAAATCAAATCAACATTGAACACACTAAAGCCCTGCAGGTCTCCTGATGCACGTTGCATGTTTTCTCCCATGTGTCCGGATAATCTGCACTACTGCACCTCACTAACAAGAGTTACTTGCAACCAGGTAAATTGTTCATGTTCATATTCATCTTCACTGGAATCAAGTTTTTTTCTGTTTTGCACTGCATGACCATGTGCCATGTGCCCATGTGCCAATGTCTCTCCAGGTGTTTTACTAATGCTTAAAGGATAACTGTGTATACTGTATGTGTGAAGTAATGCTATATAATGTGAGGGTTTAGCCTTAATTTTTAGAATGTTTCTAGTTTTATGCATGCTGGTACTTTACATCTTACCCAGGGACAACAGTTGAAAAATAGCTTTTTTGCTAATACTGGCACATTTACAGAAATGTTCATTAATGTGTACTGTCCCTGCTAAATAAACAAACAGATAAATAAATAAATAAATAAATAAATTAATAAATAAATAAATAAATTAATTAAGTGGGCGGTCCTAACTACACTCTGAAGCAGGATTGGTTTACTGGGCTAACCAGACAGAAGCTACTCCTCTTGTGGTTTGCTGCAGGGTATTATCATCAGTTTGTTGTTTGTCCATCTGTCTGTCTGTCCATATGTCCAGCACATCCATGGGGGGGGGGGGGGGGCTACTTATGTTATAATGTAGCGGCCCCCTGAACCACTGCGAAATATAACAGTCAAGGCAGTAGTGGTAGGTCCGATCACATCGATGTAACCAATCCTGCTTCAGAGTGGAGTTAGGACCCCCCACTAATTTGCATATATACTTACCACTGACAAAATTGACACAGAAATACGTAAATAAATAAATGTGGAAATATAGAAATACTTAACTAAATAAATAAATTGGGAAATGCAATAATATATATATATTTTAAAAAAATCATCTTGCCCATCTGGGCGGTTTTTCCTTCAGAGTTGGGTTCTCTACCAGAGGCCTGGGAGCCTGAGGGTTCTGCGCAGGTTCTTAGCTGTTCCTAGGATTGGACAGAGATCTCTGATGTTGTTCCTGGTATCTGCTGGAGCCATCCTGTCAGTTTGGGGGTCACTGCCCCTAGTGCCCCGATCACTACTGGTACCACTGTTGCCTTCACACCCCACATTTTCTCTATCTCCTCTTTCAGCCCTTGGTATTTCTCCAGCTTCTCGTGCTCTTTCTTTCTGACGTTGCTATCACTTGGGATTGCTACATCTATCACTACCACTGTCTTCCAATGTTTATCCACCACCACTATGTCATGTCAGGCTGATTGGCCATCACCATCTTGTCAGTGTGGATCTGGAAGTCCCATAAGATCTTGGCTTGTTTGCTCTCTGTCACCTTCAGGGGTGTCTCCCATCTGGACCCTGGGACCTCCAGTCCATACTCAGAACAGATGTTCCTGTACACTACCTGGTTATGCCGCTCCATGTATGCCTTCCCTGCCAGTATCTTACACCCTGCTGTGATGTGCTGGACTGTCTCAGGGGCTTCTCTACACAGCCTACACCTGGGGTCCTGTCTGGTGTGGTAGACCCCGGCCTCAATTGCTCTGGTGTTCAGGGCCTGTTCTTTTGCAGCCATGAGTAATGCCTCTGAGCTGTCATATATATACAGGGTGGGGAAAGCAAAATTTACAATGAACATTTAGTTGTTTTTTTCTCAGCAGGCACTACATCAATTGTTTTGAAACCAAACATATATTGATGTCATAATCATACCTAACACTATTATCCATACCTTTTCAGAAACTTTTGCCCATATGAGTAATCAGGAAAGCAAATGTCAAAGAGTGTGTGATTTACTGAATGCACTCATCACACCAAAGGAGATTTCAAAAATAGTTGGAGTGTCTATAAAGACTGTTTATAATGGAAAGAAGAGAATGACTATGAGCAAACTATTACGAGAAAGTCTGGAAGATACTATTAAAGAAGAATGGGAGAAGTTGTCACCTGAATATTTGAGGAACACTTGCGCAAGTTTCAGGAAGCGTGTGAAGGCAGTTATTGAGAAAGAAGGAGGACACATAGAATAAAAACATTTTCTATTATGTCAATTTTCTTGTGGCAAATAAATTCTCATGACTTTCACTAAACTAATTGGTCATACACTGTCTTTCAATCCCTGCCTCAAAATATTGTAAATTTTGCTTCCCCACCCTGTATGTATATATATATATATATATATATATATATATATATATATATATATATATATATATATATATATATATATATATATATATTATGTATGTATATATATATGTATATATATATATATATATATATATGTATATATATATATATATATATATATTATATATGTATATATATATAGTATATATATATATATATATATATATATATATATATATCTATGTATATGTATATATATGTATATGTATATATATATATATATATATATATATATATATATACTATACTATAGTATATATATATCTATATATATATATATATGTATATATATATATATATATATGTATATGTATATAATATATGTATATATATATATATACATATATATATATATATATATATATAATATATATATATATATATATATATATATTATATATATATATATATATATATATATATATATGTATATGTATATATATATATATATATATATATATATAGTTAAGGAAATAAAGAAGTAAATATAAACATGTGGTAATAATAACATAACATGTTAGCATTTTATTATTTATTTATAATTATGTCATTGTTTGCCCCTCATATATATTAACGGTGACGGTGCTATCATAACTGTGACCATTAGAGGACAGCACTGAACTGTAAAACAGACAACATATTAAAGACTATCATAGGCATGCCCCATCAGCATTAGCTCCATAGATGCAGCCTTCTTGTGCTACACAGGTAATAAAAAATACATCAGATCCAGAGAAATATCAGGGATACTTTTTATGATGACACAGGGTCTCGGCTTTGAATGGGAATTTATTAAAGATGAATGAATGAGAACTTTGAGTGCAAGGTCTGGTCACCTGGAATCTGGATAATGTAACTACTCATTCTATTTGTATGTCTATATGTCAATATGTCCTCAACACACACACACACACACACACACACACACACACACACACGCACACACACACACATACGCAACATGTCTGGGTTGTGAGTAACTGCTTGGATTTGGATTAAATCTCAACACATCTGGAACATAAATGATTAGGTCATAAAAACAACTGTGTAGGTGTATGCTTGTAGCCACAAATCCGTTCATCCAATAGTAAACACAGGTCTAATTTTTAATCCTCACAGTCAGAGCTCAAGTGTTACTTCCAGCCTGTGGAATTTCTGTAATGCTGAGATATGATAAAACGTGATAAGGAACACCGAGTGACTAAATTCTGTGTTGTGTTTTTTCCTCTGTTGACTCTGAAAATACAGTGTTATGATGACACACCATCTCTGTTGCCTGCCACAACAATACCACAAGTGATCCATCGGAGCACAGAGCTATGTGACCCACAGCTTGTGTCAGATCGTTGGTATGCTTGTGGGATTTCTTCCGATAAGACAGAACTATTCATTGATCATGTTGGTACAAGAGCTAAAAGGAAACAGGGCTTTAGCTGCATATTATTATGCAATAAATACATCAATCTTCAATACAGAGCTTACATTTATGGTGTTCACTGTTTTGACGACTCATAAACAGACAGAAAAATTGCAGAAACTCAGTACCTGTCTTTTATCACTGCAAAAATCAAAATTTTACCAAGTGTATTTTCACTTGATCCATTGGCAGATTTTTTGTTGTTGCTTGAATTAAGCAAAAAAAAATCTGACAATGGAACAAGTGAAAATGATCTTGGTAAGATTTCTTGAAATAAGATTATCAAGATCTATTGTCTCATAATAAGTTCTTATATCTCACTGAAAAGGTACTCTTTAGGTGATTATGTCTTACTTTAAGTGTGATGAGATATTTTGACTAGAAATGAGAAAAATATACTTGGTAAGATTTAGATTTTTGCAGTGTATATGAGATCAACAACATTTGATCTTTATTCAATATTGATTTGAAACCAAGAATGGTGAGGTTTTCAGGTTAAATTGGACAGGTTTCAGGTGTCATAAACCACATGAAGTCTCCAGTTTCCAAAATAAGACATCTAGTAATGATTTATTTTTCTTTTGGACCTGTTTTTTCTTAAACAATAATATTAATGCTGCTCAGATTTGAGCACAGCCTTTTTGATAAATGGTTGGAGAAAAGGAACAAGAAATGTGCACTCAGACAAGCATGCACTCACACGTTTGTATTCATTTATCAATGTGGGAAACCTTCTGCACTTGATTCTCAAACAGCGGTGCAGGAATGCAGTCCTGCTGCTGACTCTTGGTCAGCCTTATCTGGCCCTGCATAATCTCTGAGGTGTTTGGGTTCCCAGCAAAAATACATACACATGTACATGCAAAAACATGCCAGCATTTGAAGTCAATATACACACAGTCACGCATTAGATTAGGGAAGCAGAAAGTGGGATGTTAGCAAAGTTTGTGTAGGTTTTGATGATTTCTGCAAACTTATTAAAAATTATAACTTAGGGGAATGACAGAACATCAAGTTTTTATTATTCAAGAGGATGAAAAGTGATAAAAATGCATTATCTTGGCTGTGGGCCTTCACAGTCAAGTTCACACTTGTTTCTGTTATCGCACTGTACATGGAAACTGTATGTGGAAAGTACCCTGTCCTTAAGTTATGCAAATACATAGCTAAAGTTTATGGATCATAATAATTCAAATGTTTGGACAAGTGTGAACAAAAGCAGCAAAGAACATGTGACACTTGTGCACTATGTACATGGGAAAGATGTTTTTTCCATCTACTGACAGCCACTGTGCACTCTGCCAAAAGATTACAAATATGAAGGGGTACGTTGGCCCCCTTCTCTGATTATTAGGACCCCCACCCACCCCCCCCTTGCCGCGTGACTGCCTCCCCTTAAGTCTGCTGGGTCCAGACCAGGCCAGCTGTGGTATAATGACCCCATTGTCTTCTGCTTTATGAAGCTGTTATGTAAGAAACAAGACCAGGAGTGAGGTCACCCTTTACCAAGCCAGTTGATGCCCACCTGCATGTAGCCCACGCCTCAGTCACCCGGCTTTACTCAAATGAAGGCAAGACACAGAGAGAGGTGGAAGAAGGGTTAAATAAGGAGGGGAAACAGTCTGAGCTCTGGATTTGTGAAGTTGTAAGCACTTGGAACAAAATGTAGTGTAAACAAATGATTGAAAAGATTATGAGAGATTTGAAAAGCAAAACCAGAACAAAGCTTCACATTTTGCAACTTTTTTCTTGCTACAAAGAAATATACCCTGAATATCTGTTTTAACATAACTTCCCAGACACAAAAAATATTATTTTAATACATTTAATAGTGCACTTTGATTAACCTGTACAGAAATAATATTAATAAAAAAGATAAAACATTTGTTCATTTTAAACACAAAGCTTAACATTTACAATAAAATAAAATAAAATGGTATGATACAAAACAAACATACTGTATATCTGAGGTATAAATATATTTGTTTTAAATTAACTGTCATTGTCATGCGTTATTATTTGGCAGAGACACAGTTAAGGTACAGTAAGGTACAAACATTTACGATATGAACAATGGCTTAGTGAATTAATTATACAACTCAACATGACAAATGTGAGTCCTCAGATTTTAGAGTGTTACAATGATGGTCAACTTAGTTATGATGACCGAAATCGGACTTCTTTTAAACACTGACAAGACAGTTCAGAGAAAGAAGTTTACATATAGATATTTTTCCTTCCTTTGAATTCACACAAACATTCAATCTGCCCTCTTCTCTACAGTAAAACCTGTAAATTTGCCACCTTTATAAAAGGACCATTTTTTCTCTGTTTACTAATGATCTCTCTCATGACACACCAGAGGTTTCTGTTGCAAGTTAGAACAGTGCATTGTTTCTGTTCTCATGTTCATCAAAGCAAACTTCTTATTAGAAATATTTCAAAAGTGTTTCTCTTATTTTTCGGAGTTAAATGTGATGTTTTTGTGAATTGACTGCGCTCTTAACAACCCCACTTAATTTTTTTTAGTGACAAAGAGTTTAGAATGGAAAACTATAACAGTTTTGGTCCATTTAGTTCCACTGGTATTACATTTTAGTTTGTCGGGTAAATCCTGGAAAATTTACAACATTATCATTTCAGCATTTCCACTAATCATCTTTCACAATCTGCTCCTGTACACACTTCTTTATTAAACTGGGACACAATGAGACCAACTGGAATTCGCATCTTCTAAACCAACTAGGAGACATCTGTTTATATGTCAGGAAATAAGGCCCATTCTCTGATATTTCCTTTTTTTTGGTGAGCCAGCCACCGATACTTGTCTGTCTCCTCCTACCTCTACAGAAACACTAAAACCCTCTGTGTTATTACCTATCTGCTGTCTCATCATATTTTGTCTAATGTCTCAACTGAGTCTTGATATCACCAGCACATTCAAATCTTTCTTCATTCTTGGACTCATCAATAATTTCACTATAATATTATGTAATATTTCTTGTGTGCTTTGCTGTAACAGAAAAAGGGACAGAGGTAACACAAAACAGACCATTACTGTGAACACAACACTGTATGTACATTATACTGCAACTGGAAACCAGTGCAAGGAATATGTGTTTATTAACCGTATTTTACTTTGATTGCTCATGCACGCACACATACTTACATACACACAAACACACGCACCAAATCTCCTTGCTTCTCAGAAGCAATAGCACCCTTTGGATAAAATTGAAGTCTCACATCCTGTATCATCATGTCCTTTGGCCCAGATAAATGGTGGTGTGACAGTCCACTTAGCAGAGCACTGACAGCCCCAACATAAGTTTTAATAGTTAACAGTAGTCTCTTGTGACATAATCAGAGCAAAAAAGTCCTTCAATCCAGGATCCAGGGTTCATCCTTTAAATGTGTGTACAAAGAGGCATCCACCTCTCTGTTGGGATGGGTCATTTTGAGTCCCCTGTAGGATCCAAAGTAGGTCCATAAGTTTGGGTTGTAAGAGGCTGTTAGGACCGCTGTTGTCCATGCTGCACGCTGCTTTCTCATTTGTCCATAGGCACAGTAAATGAGTCACGTATCCGTGCCACCTCAGCAGCGCTCAGATGTCCATACAGTTTGTTGTACCACTCTGGGAAACGACCCCTGAATAACAAAGAAGGGACAAAGTGTTAGCAGAAGTGCTCATTAGATGGCATAAACTGGTTGACCACAAAAGCAAACATAACTCACCTGCAGTCAATCCTGGAAATGTGTGTGAGTCGGGATTTGTTGGTCCCGCAGGGCTCAATAAAGTAACGTGAAGTGAGAACATTGACCCGAACTCCTACCACCGGCACACCTTCGTGATCCACGGATGTACATAGTAGTGCACACGCTCCCTTTGGCAGGTCTGTTGCCCATGTCCTGGTAGAGAAACCAAGATTTAAGGTTAAAAATGGCTTCTTCCATATATAGCGAGAAAGTTAAGAGTGACAAAATGGTGAAATGGAAAAAAAAAAAAAAAAAAAGGAAAATGGCTTACCTGAGTACCAGATGGTCTCTGGTAGGATGGGGGGCCATTGTATTCCTAACGTACTGGTAGACTTCTGTTCGCTCATCCAGAGTCTCCACTACACGACTCTCGAGCAGGTCCTCATCCCAGTGGCCCTGGTCCCTCAGCACCCGCATCAGAACCTCCTCAGGACTTGCAGGCACCTCTACAGTCACCTTCCAGACCCGCAGTGGAAAACCATCATGCACCTGGACAAACAGATGTAAAGGTTCAAATATCAATGCAGTGTAAGCTGTTACGTACTATATATTGTGGAAAGATGTTGTGTAACAGTCACACACACATTTGACAAATGTTTTGGAAAACATTCCATGACATAGATGATCTTATCGGCCGTGTTTAAATAAATTAAACATGGCAATCAAGTCTTAATTCCATGCTCAACAATCAGACTGTTTTTCAAAACCTCCAAATGCCCTTTAGCCAAGTCAGCTGCTTCATTCTGCCGTCAGATGATAAAGAACACACGCTCTGTGCTTTGTGCCTCAAACTGGAGGAGAGATAACCTCATATGGGGCTGCTGCACATGAGACACAGGAAATGTAGGCCTGGGATAATGATGAGGTTGTGTGTGTCCATGTAAAGATGATGTCATTCTGGGATAGAATCCAGTACTAGGATGGGAATGAGAAGCTAAGAACCCAGCCAGTTTCACACGGATGTACTTCTGCACAGGAAACGGTAAATGCTGCTTTTCCACAAGATATTTCAAGAGCCAGGAGAGAGGGAAAAGCGAACACGAACACGGAAGGAGAAGTCAGGGAACAGAGATAGTTGAAAAGACAGTGTGTTCTCATGAAGATTAATAGCACAGCTTTCTTTTTTTCATTAAACTTTTTCGATTTCTATCACTTCTATCACTGAAAGCAGCCGTATATAACAAATAAATCATGTGTGAAAACAGTACTTTCTCTCTAAAGTATGTACTCTTACCTTCCTACAGGCCAGCTCTGCCTGCTCGGGTGTGGAGCAGCTGTCATAACCTTTGAACTTGTCTTTAGCCTCTTTGAGCAGGGCATCGAGGCTGTCCCGTAGGTAGGCTGTGTAACCCGTGTGCCCAGCCTCTTCACCAGCAAACTCCTCCAAACGTCGTGGCAGCAGCGCCTGCTCCACATAGGAGTTTCTGCAGCGATTCATTTCCTCTGGGATCTGTGGGAAACAAAGTCAAGGATCAGAATACTGTATTTACTCTAACTTCAGGAGAAAAGTGGGTCTTATTTTAGGTCATAGTGTTTCTAGAGACAGTGTGAGATAGTAAGAATAGTAAGTATGCTTGAATGATACTGATTTGACAGATATGTCCAGTATTACTCACTTCTCACTCTGTTTTTCTTTGATCTAGCTTTAAATAATTAAATGTGGTAAAATTAAATCAATTATTATTATATTATTGTGGTTGTTTAAGCATGTAAAACAATTAAAAAGAATAGACACAACATTATATTTTCCTTTCTGTTGGTTTATATGGCCATGTTTAAGGTTTAAATATGTGCAATATTACTGTGCATGAAAATAACTCTCATTGGATGAGAAAAGACTGGTTCAAACAGAAGTTAATTATTCCAAAGGTCATATTCCTTCCATGAAACTTCATGCAAATGTAAATTTTATTAAAAGGAAATTATTCAGGAGCTAATTCAGTTTACTTGTTGTGTGAGATGACCATAACAGGAAGCTTTCTCATAATCCAATAAGGCTTTGAGCTATAATGAAATACATTATGCCCCTCTAAGCTTTTACAGTAACATGACAGAGAAGACTGAATGGAATACAGTGTATTTTGGGCTAAATGAGACTGAAATTGGATTAGAAATTAGCTAACTGTCTGATTATTTCCTGTTAATCTAGTCAAGTGGTCGCCTGTAAAACAAATGCTACAATATGTTCTCAAAGTTCATTCCGGTCCTGCAACATGGGGACAGAAAAGGAAGAACGGATGGTAGATTTATGTACCAATATTGTGTCAACTGAATGAGAAGGTTATGTAAGTCAGACTGCTTCTGTTTACAGGACAAACACAGAGATACACGGTGTCTGATGATAACACAGTACAACGAGCAGAGGTCACATTTTAGGGTAAGCAAACACACCTTTGTCAATGTACCGTAGCCACACAGATTTCAGGTGGTAAGTAGAGCTACAAGTATTTCTATGTGTGACTTGGTTGTTAATAACTGTTTTTACTACTGACCCGGAAAAGTTTCCTGCACTCTTGGATCATGTGTGCCAGGCCATGAGTGGCAGCCAGGTTCTCATTCAGGTCCCTCTGGTCTGGCTTTCCCAATGTTTGCTTCCTGTTCATCACCCTTTGATCAGAGACAGGGAGTAGAAGACAAGTGGATACAGCAGGATTAGAAACAGCATCCATCATCCAAACAGTCGGTGTAGGAAAAAAAAAAGAGGAAGCAGCAAAGTAATAAAAAAAAAAACGTCTGAAGACATTTATGGAGTATATCTGATAAACTTTACTGCAGCGCTGCCAAATGTGAACGCCATATGTATGTCTTATTAATGTAGAGAATGTTTATGTAACCTCTACATTTCCTGTGTCTCTCTCCCTTCCTCATCTCTCAAGCTTTGCTCTCTTCCTTTCTTCCATCTACAGTATCCTGCTCTTTTGTCTTTGGTGAACCCTTTCCTGTTTTGATATTGTACAGAATATATCATGTTATGTAAACTCTACTTCAGTATTATTTTTTTCTACTTATTAAAATCATGCAAATGCAGATACGCATAGAAACACAGACACACACCTGGGTGAGGAGCTCTCTTTACGGCGCAGTGTGTTGAGGTGGAAGAGGGACGGGGCCAGACAAACAGCCAGGTTGGTTGGTGTCATCTGGTTCTCAGCCACACTGGCCGTCACATCGCTCAGTAGACAAAGCAGTGTCCGCAGTGCCTCCCTATTCTCATCGGGAAGCAGCAGCACAGCAGCACGTGCAGCCTGAAGACGGAGTTCTTTTGGCATGTCTGGAAAGGAAAATATAAGATGTTATGCTTCCCCTTTTATATACAGTAAAAGACAAATAACCACTGTCACTGACATCATGTCATCTGTTTTGTGTCCTTTGTTTAACTGCCTGGAACGAGCTATGATGGGATCACTGTTTAATTCAGTGTGTTACATAAGCCCATACATGTTTGAGTACGTTCAGCGCTTCATGCTTCGTGTATAGAGCTCGTTTTGTTTTACCTTATGTAAACAGTTTCTAAAGCTGCTATTACAATCAAAATGTAACAGAACTAAGTATGAGTCACAGGAGGATGAGCAGATACTGAAGCCGAGTGGATTACAGTGTCACATACATCACCTCAGTCCATAAGTATTTCCTGCACTTGTCTTACTTGTTTTCTCTCGAAGGTTTCACAAGTTTCTTGCATAAATACAGGCAAGCATCTACAACTTCAACCTATGAAGACCCAGTGCTACTTTTATGTCAGTTCCAAAAGGACATTTCTCTATATCTAGCGTTTTTAAGTGATTTATTGCTATTTATTTATAATAGTACCCTCTGTATTTAGTATTTTAACAGTATAAATCAGACATTCTCCTGTATTTAATTTACTGATCATGAACAAGTTCATGGAGCTCAGATTAAAGTTGATGGTTATTATATAAAAAAAAGAGAAAGCTGCAGAAAAAGTGACTTTTTCAGTAAAATATATCATTAATTGAATATAAACTAAGCATTTCCATCCAATGTCATTGATCAAACTCCATGGGTTTTACTGGTGAATCAATGTTGTAGAAGATGACGGTGTTTCCACGTTCACTACGGAGTCTGTAAACATCCAAATAGGTCATATTTGATGACCATGAAAAGATGACAAACTGTATTTTACACCAATTATTTACATGTATATATAGGATTAGTGGATGAACAGGTATTAAAAATTTTACATCAGTAGATACTTTTGGTCAGTGATGAATGCTTTGGTCTTTGTGGACTAAAACAACACCACTCTGCGTTTTTATAGACATAGACATCTTGGCTGAATGTAACTTTTGTGTTTATACTTTGATTTACATGGTGAATATTCTTACACTGATAGATCTGGAGAAAAGTCTCGGACAATTTGCTGGTTAGCAATGGTTCTGGTAAATCTCTGAAGTACTGCTTCAGCATGTCTGCAACGTCGTAAGCGGATTGGCCTTCATAGTTGACTCCTCCCCCATCTGCGCCACTTGCCTCATTCATTTGGCGCAAAGCCTGGATCCGAGATTTTACTCCAGATTTCCTAAAAAGACCCACCTGTACACAAAAACAAGGACACAAAGAAAGAGGTACATCATGCATACTTGCTCATAAACATGATGAGGCAACTTGAAACTATAGTTCTGTTATTATCCTCAGTATTACCATGAGGACAATATCTGATCATATCACTAGGGTGTAACAAACATGATTTATACTTCCAAACATGCACAAATATCTTTTGAAACTGCAGTTATAGCTGAAAACCAAATTCTTGACTTATCCCATATCCAAAGTTCACAGATATCATTGTTACATCACAACAAATGATATACACTTTTTATATATTTGATACTTGAAACTACTTTTGGATTATACAGACAGACAAAGGTAACTTCACAGCTCCATACTTTGACTATTTCCAGACGTCCACACTTCAGTGCATGTGTAAAAGTGAAAAGAGAAGAATGGATAATGGCAAGAGTGGCGATCACACATTGAGTAAGTGGGAATCACTTTTTTCCATTTCTTATGTAAGAGCTAGAGCGAAAAAAGAAACATTTAGATATTACGTAACTCTTGTACATTATAGAAGAGTGTTTTATTAGGTCTAAAGCATGCTTGGCAGGACTTTTTGTACTTTGCGTTTGCAGTTATGTGCACACATGGATCACTTTTTGTATTAACCATGTGGGGAATATGTTACCTGGTCTAGGCATTGATTGCGGAGGTAGCGCATGGCCTGCTGAATTCCCTGAGGGAGGGGCTGGCCAGTCCGCTGGACGATAACTTGTAGGGGCACACCAAACACATTCCTATCTTTGTAGTCACGCACCTTGATCCGCTTCATAAACTTTGGCACAGCCCTGAAACATACAAGCATCAAAACAGGAGATTATCAACACCTGCAACACAGAAAATCACCATTTATATGAGCTCTGGGTTCAATTACAGGTGAACAATTGAACATTTTGGTACTGATTATCACTAGATTAAATTTTGACACCTACTCTGATTATTATATGAATTTAGTGACTTACTTCTAAAAGTCTTTATTTTAAAGAACCACAATGGATTGGTATCAATGCTTCTAGATTTTGCATGTTGCAGATTGTATATGTTTTTTGTATTTGTGTTTTTAGCGTGCTGGGTGGTAGCAGCAGTGTCAGAAGCCTGTCTTCAACTTTATGAGAGTGGTGGATAAAGAGGGTGAAGGGGGGGATAGAGACAGTTAGTATGTATGGTAGGGAGTCAAAAGGGGAGGGACACATTGCTTTGTCCATCCACAGTGAAGAATCAGTGTGTACTCGGGTGCAAAGGGAACAGCAAGTCCACGACCACAGACCAAGAACTGAAACACGAAGTTCTGACCGTTTCACAAGAATGCGCCCACAGATTTATAGCTGTGTATCTATCTGTTTGGGTGTGAGTGTGTT
Source organism: Sphaeramia orbicularis (assembly GCF_902148855.1). Taxonomy (NCBI): domain Eukaryota; kingdom Metazoa; phylum Chordata; class Actinopteri; order Kurtiformes; family Apogonidae; genus Sphaeramia; species Sphaeramia orbicularis. The sequence goes on from NC_043957.1 coordinate 42,403,770, forward strand.
TAGCAGAGAGATGCTGTGCGTGACTCAGGACAAGCTTGTCTTTGTAAGAACAGGCATTCATGAGACTTAAGAGTGCTTCTCAGATCTGCAGTTTGGAAAAATGGAAAAGGACCATATTATGATCATGGCCCGGAATGCTGAATATGTGTGGGCCTCCAGCAACCAACAAGCAGCCTCTGTCTTTCAGTGAGACCAGGCCTGTCATAAGACTGTCACAACGCCTTCTATTCCTATCCTGTCCTCGGGTCGGGCAAACAGGGAGACTGGAAAAACACAATCAAATAATGTGATTTTATGCTTCTTGCCTGGTCGGGGGATTTTGCCTCATATTTATTAATAAGTAACTATCAAGTTTACGTGGTAGACAATAACTATCTTTATTTGAGCAGTTTAAGTTTTGAGGAAGCAATATATTGGGTTCAACTGGATCATCATGTGCAGCATATAAAGTGAGGTCAGACCAGACCAGACCAGAATTGGCAGAAAGGTAGAAGTTAGGGAATAATTGCTGAAGGCAGATCTTTCCAGTCTCCAGCTCCTGTAACACCATGCGTGTGAACTGCCATGATTGCCCCGTTGAGAAAAAGACAATGTACGCCCCTTCCCAGCAATTATAGGCCTGGGAAAAGAATGTGTAACCCAACCTCTGTGGACAGCCGTCACCACACCACACAACAACCTGCAGATGGAAGGGATTGTGAGTCGGAGGGCTGGAGGGCTGGTTGTTGGATGGATGGCTGAATGGATAAACTCAACTAGTGTCACTTTCAATGAACACTTGGACAGATCTACATAACTCTTTACTTGTGAAGTTTAAAATGTCCAAGCATCCAGGAACCGCTAGAATAAAATATCTCCTTGTGTGCAAAGTGTTTCCGTAGATAAACCATCCAACTGTCTTCACTTCACTCACCAACTGAAGCCATGTTTGTTAGTGGGTGTGTGCTTCTCCAGCAGGGCGGTGAGCTGCAGCAGTGAGAGCTTCTGGAGTAAATTCATCTGTAGCACAGACTGGCAGCTAATCTGGAGCTGGGCGGAAGCCAAGCTGGGCCGGTGGGAGTTCTGAAAGCTTGGCCAGCGGAGTTTCTGTGGTCTGAGGGATAAGGAAAGAGAAAGACACAATTGAGATGTGAAGAAGAATGTTGACTCGAAAACAAAGTTGAACCTTTTGCGTCATAGGTTTGTGGACACAACATGAAAAAACACATCAACATACTTTACATTAATACTATGTTCCAAGTGATCAGTTTGGGGATTACAGGGATTTATGTAAACATCAATCAAGATTGTCTAAAAGACCAAAACCCATGCCTCCTGGAGGTTATTCTACTTGTGGATTCCTGGAGGAACAGCAACAGTCCCCATGGAGACCAAGCAGCATTCCACAGGGTTCTGCACATTACGTAAGGAGAGAAGTCTCAGCGTGTCCCCCTGTTTATCCTTTGCTGTCACTTTCTATCAGTCTTGGTTGGCACCTCAGTTTTTGTCTTTCTTGTAGATTTAGATGTAAAAGATTAAAAAGCAGTTTAATAGTGATAATTTGGATGTACAATACTTTCACAAAAAGAATCTTTTAGAAACTAAATAAAAAGTCTAAACAAAGAGTTAAAATGAAAGATAGGTGATAAAGTAATATGGAAAATCTCTTAGTGCTGCCATGTCACTGAATGCTATTGAAGGGAACACTACTGAAGGGCTGAATGCTATTTTCCCAAAAGATATTCCCTCATTTGGTGATGAAGAACATCAGCTTTGGCTTCTGACCTCTTCTGTGTAATGTGCTTACTTTTTTATTTAAACGGTGATCATGTTATTGCATGTTATGTACAAATAAACTACATTAAATGAAGGAATATCTAATACTGAAGCAGAGAAGGAGGTAGGCCCACATCATTCATCCTTCTTCAGTCTTAGAGCTCAGTCAGGTTGAGTGACTGTAATTGCCAGTCACCAGATGTAATATAATTCACTTCACTTTCACACTCATCAAACTATTCAGTGAAATCTCATGTCCAATAGTGGTCACTTTCCAAAGTGAGGCATGTCGATCATCTATAACAGAATTTATTAATTAACCGAATCAAGTTAGGTAAATGAATTCTTCAGTTCTTTTTAGGATCTGTGTCCAAATTTGATTTAAGCTCCATTGTATTAGGTTTATTTGTAATTACAGCCTACAACAGCTAGGGTTGTTTTCACTGACCTGCTGGTTCTGGTTAGAGATGCTCCTACACCAGAGTCTCTCCTCTCTCTCATCCCCTCCTCTCCCTCTCCCAGAGGGTTTCCTGTGCTGTCCTGGTCACTTCCATTCTCAGTCTCTTCCAGTCGGTTCTGCAGAGGAGATGACGGACAAGGGGAGGCCGAGTCCAAAGCTGAGTCAGAATCTCCTTCTTCCTCTTCATCCTCGTCCTCCTCGTCCTCTTCCCTAGCCACAGCCTCTGACCAGGCATTAACAAAATGCTGCAGGCCGCTGACGTGCTGGAGTACCTCCTCTAGTTTGCGTTCATCTCCTTCTTCCTCCTCTCCTTCCTCATCTCTCTCAGTGTAGGGAACATTGTCATAAAAACTAAGCCGGCTGTCGACAGAGCCTGAAGAGCCGCGACGCTGGCGCCTACTTTGCCGTCCCCTGAGGATCACTGAGTTCCCATTATCATTTCTATTATTATTACGTGAACCCCCATCTTGCAGGGCCTTGGGGAATGTTCCAGGTTTGTGGCCTTCTGGTAAGTAGAAGAAGATCATACCCTCTTCTTCCTCTTCTTCCACATCTCTGTTATTGTCTTGAACGGTGCAGTTGTTCCTACGGTTCTGTTCGTCAACAGTCATGCCATTGCTGGCTTGGCACGGGATGGGCGGAGCAGACTTGGGTGGAGGTGTTGGCTGTCTTTCTGAAGATTGTTGAAGAATGCTGAAAGGGTCAAATCCCTCCAAATACATTCCTCCTCTCTTACTTGAGCCTGCCGCTGTGCTGTGGCTGCGAGCACGGGTTACTGGGCTCGGTGTACTCACTGCACTTCCACTGCTGGCCTCAGACTGACTGCTGCCAGTACTACCAGTGCTGCCATTACTGGTCTGAGTGGAGTAGGATACAGAGCGATTCCTGTTAAGTGTCATAGTCTGGGAGGGATTGCGGTGGTGATTGAGGTTCTGGTTGAGGTTGATACTGGAGATGTCCACACAGTTGAGCCTCCGCAACTTGTCATCATCTAGACCCTCTTTGATGACAGGGCCACTGATTTCAATCTTCCCCCCATTTGCGGTCCCCTTCTTCTTTCTCTTGGAGGAGGTGCCACTCCGGAGCCGCAGACTCTCCATTCTCTTGAGGAAGCTCTTTGCTCTTGAGCGTGTGCTTTTGCCACTGCCACCTCCTCTGTCCAGACTCCCTCCTAGTCCAGCCATCCCTGTTTTTACATCGAAAGTAAACTGTCCAAGTGTTTCCAGGGGTGATGGAGGCAACCCATCAGACAGAGAGTCCTCATTAGCACATCCTGACCCGCCCGTGCCTGAGGATGAACACATGCTAGCTACAGAGCTGGCACGGGTGGCACCAGAGGGTACCGCTTCACTGATCGTGGCAGCACCGTGGATCTTCTCTTCACCTTTTCCTCCACTGCCACTGCTGTGAATGGAGCCCACTTCAGGTTGTTCACTGAGGTCAGTCAGGACACTCTCTGAACTATTGCCTTCTCGTAGGGCCAGCTTCCCTTTCTGTGACACTTGGTCCTTAGGGAATGAGGGCAGGGTGTCATCTTTGTGTAATGAAGAGAAAACCTCCAGCTCTTCCATACGGGACCAGCGCTTGCTGTCCCTCTGGAAGGTCCAGCGGCCACTAATGGCACACGGTTCATCCTCATCTGAATCCTCACTCTGAGGAAGAAAAAAAGGAAAGAAACAGCAAGAGGGGAAAGAAAACAGAGAGGGAGGGAAAAGAACAGTTAGAGAAGATTATGTACTACTACATTTTTCCATTTCTTTTCCAACATTCCTCATCTTGATCCAGGAAACTCTACATTTATGGAATTTTACACCATTGCTGTTATATAAAATGTCCTGATAGGTGATGGTTTTCTAATAATGTTGACATAAAAAAAACCCCACAAAATCAGAATTGACCCTTCTGATAATTGTTTATCCTCTGTAATATTAAAAAAAAAAAGAAGCAATTCTGCTCTAACAGTATCCTTAAATGAAGTCTTGTGGTTAAACATATGACTTTATGAAGCAAAGATATCCAACATCAGTACACGTCTCAGTTGCTTCTTAAGTGAATAAACAATTCTTAGTTGAGACAAACAAAAGCAGCTGAGTCAGAGTCACATAAATGGACATACACCTCCACAAAATGTACAGTCCTCTCCCAGTTAGGTTAATGTATATCAGGCACTGAAGGGAGTTCACGAAATTCCATCATGACCCCCGTAGCTAATAAGGCAGCCGGCCGGACTGGGGTCATTCCCCCCTACTGTCTTCATCTCCTCGTTCTTAACATATACTTGAGTGTGAAACAGCTTCACTGATAGATGGCTACTGTCTATCCCTAGTCCCACAAGATGTCTCCTTTTCTTCAGCTTTACTAAGCCCAAACTAAAATATGTTTTCCCAAACTAGAAAACCTCCATTTATCTATCTTATGAAGCACATTTAGCCTCTTGAAATGACCTAAAAAACATTTGCCAATTGGGCTCTACGTACTGACAAAGGTTTCTTGTTTAGAAAACAATGATTGGCCAATAGAGGTGTGACTATTTGTCAAAATTTTGGAGAAAACACATCCACAAACCACCAAACCACTAAGGCATCCACGTTAACAGTAGACACTTTGAACAACACAGGAGTCTGAAGAATGAAAACACTTTATTATTACAATAAGACAGGCAGAAAGAGCAAATGATAGAAAATTGGAGACTTGGAGATGGAAAGGGAGAATGTTAAGACACAAGGAGATCAATGCATTCCTAAGCTGTCTAAGGGAGGGGGAGTGTTGTCCTACAAAGATGGCAAATAACCTCTTTGACTTCTCTGTTCTCTGTTGACTCCTGAAATGAAAGGTGACACAGAAAGGGTCATCCTAATGAATACCGCCACACATGGAACAAGGATGTTACTATGTAGCACTTAAGGCTATGATGGAATTAAGGTTGATTATTTAGAAAAGGAGAAATTCTTCTTGCAAACAACGTAAATTACTCTACATTTTCTCATTTAACTTTAAAGCATGCAAGGCCTAAAACTGGATATTCAGGGAAGGATCTTAATTTCTCTGAAAAAGAAAACAGTTACTTCTTCCTTGAAAGTGAAACAAAATAAATGTTGCCTTTAACAAACCACATTAGACTTGCTTAAAGACCCTTGCAAACATCGTCATGGAGAAGCGACATGAGGTGATCTGACCTGCCACAAATGCAGCGATTACTAATTCCTTGTATAGTGAGCTAGAAGTATGAGGAGATATCTGAGAAACAAGAGGAGCATGTCTTAAGTAGGGGGAGGTCCTAGTGAATGCAACCCCTTCATTTAGACATTAAAGTTGTCCTCCTTCCCCCTAGGGTCCTCACAACCCACTTGATATAGAAATAAACCTAACAGGTGCCTTCTCATTAAAGAAGATGAGAAAAACCTCAAGTCTGCCCTGTGGCCAAGAGTAAACTGATAGTTAAAGCAGGGAAACGCAAATGTGGCTAAGGAAACGTGAACAGTGTTTTTCATAGATGAGTGGAGTTCATGTGCACTTACTCTTTTTCGTTGAGGTGATATCTCAAGTCTCATTAGAGCACACTTGTTAAGGGTGTTCAGTCGCCTGCAAGCACAAAGTCAGCAACATTTAACAAGGATTTTAAACAAGGACAAGACAGTCATTAAAACAAAAACCTTTAACCACTCTGCCATGGCCAACAGGATGTATGGTGGAAGACAAGTTGAAAAACAGAAAGAGGAGAAGAAAAATGACAGAGGGGGAGCACGCTGGGTACACCCAGGATGGCTAATGAGCTGCTGAAGGATAATCCCCACATGAGTGGGAAGAGAATGAGCGGGAGACAGAAAAGGAAAGAGCAAGAAGAATGAAATCTGCTGGAGTGGTGACGGAAACTTGGGGAGGGGACAGAAAGCTTATCCCCACAGCCACCTGGAGAAGGGGAGTGAGGGTGATGGGGTCCACCCTCTGGAGAGCTCTTAGAGGAGATCATGTAACAATAGAGGGCTGACGGGATGAGAAGTGAGGGATAGTTGGAGGGGGGTGGAGGTGGAGGGGCTGCCAAAAGAGAAGACATTGAGATGATAGCTTCCAGATGCATGAGGGGGACACCTGCTGTGGTTTATTACTACCAGTCTGACTTTGATAAAAGAGTTGACTCCATTAAAGTCATTAACCTCCCACTCCTATGCTAATTAATATAACAGTGGGACCAGATAGGGTAAAAACCAGTTATTTTCTTGTATTGCATACATGGCTCATTCCCAACTGCAAGCATGTAATGAAGTGAAATATCTGCACATGCTACAACATGAGAAGAAGCACAGAACATAAAGAGCGTTGCGTGACTGTGGCATCCGACAGTGAGTAGGGTGCATTGAGCTGAGATGCATGCTTTCCAGGATGATACAAAAGACTGTAATGACTGATACAAACACCATCAGCTCCAAAGAGAACGGAAAATATGGAGATACAATGGTGTAACCTAAAGAGTGAAAAGAAGAGAATGGAAAAGGTACGTGGCTCCAAGGTGCTTATCATGCCATTCTTTCATCTCATCAACCGCTTCCCAAAGCATGCCTCCGTTTGAAGTCATGCCCTCATGGCTTCATTTGAGGGAAAATAAGAGATAGTACAGAAAAGATGAGGAGGAAGAATAAGAAGAATGATGCTTAACATCAAAAGAAAGAATGGTGTGAGTGGAAAGAAAGAAAGCATTAATGAATCAGTGTGACTCGTAATCTCACCTGCAGAGAGCCTCAATGGCATCCCGGTCCAGGAAGTCATGGTCTCTGGTCACTGAAGAGATGTCAATAGGAAACTGGGCATCTAGACAGAGGAGAAAGACGCACATTCAGATTAGTGTATGCCTCTCCCTGCCACTGATTGGATCAATGTGGACTGATAATACTGAAGATACAACCCTGAGCCTTGAAACACCCACCCACTCAAAACACCCACCAGGCCCTTCCGTCCCACCTTCTCCCCCATACAGCCTTGATGAAAAGCTAAAAGAGGAAGTAGCGTCTTAGCCGACCAAACAAACACAGCTGCAGCTTTCAGACTGGGCAGGCAGGGGGGATGTCGAGCTCAGAGGGAGAGAACAGGGGACTGATTGAAGAATGACAATAGGTACTCCAGCGCCGCTCAGAGGTCCCACTTCCTTTCCTCCTACTCATTCTGTCTCTCTAATCTACTTCATTAACAGAATCACTCGTTCACTAAGTCAAAGCCTTAACAAAAGCCTACAGTAAGCTAATTATACTTCAGCAGGGCCTTACAACATAAGAAATATCTGGTCTGAATGCACAGAACTAAGATGTTTTCTGGAATTTCTTGACCCAGCCCAAAATGGGAATCCCACAAACCCTTGGGGGAGATGATGATAAGAAACACTATTTAAGGGAGGGCAGCACCTTTAGCCTACTGTATTGAAACAGGCCTATCAGTCTGCTTATCTTTAGTGGGGCAATAGTCTTAACAGCACAACAATAGAGATTGTCCCATGGATAGAAGGGAAGGAAAAATGTGTCGCGCACATCGGCACAAATTCCTACTCATGTCAAGATGGATGAAAGTGACAGATCAGGAAGGCTGTAAAATCTTTGTAGTGATTGATTTAAGTTTTTTCTGTGCTCCTGTGTGCATGAAAACTGTCTCCACACCTGAGCTGAGCAACAATAACGTTGTCCGTTTGAAAGGGGACTCTTTCACGGTTAAGTGGTAACAAGCAATCTGTTGACAAAGGTTGCTTGGCACTGCTGTCATCATCCTGTAGTTACATAAGGGCAACTGGTATGTTCACAGTGTGCCATAATGTAGGAGTAGCTATATGGAGTGTAAAGGCTGTTTGGTGTATTTTGGTAGGTGTATATTTAAAACTTAAGGGTCAGGCAGAGCATTCTTCTTAAGCATTTGTCATTTAACTATTCAAAGCTGTTTTGGACCACTGAATCAGAGTTACTATACAGGTTACATTCTTGTCACACCATAGTTAATGTTTGTAATGAGTCATGCTGTGGTTTGTACAAAATTTCTTGCATAAGAAGAGCAAAGTCTTAGTGTCTAGAAAAAACACGCTCTTTACTCCTCAGGAATGTTATGCTATGTGTGATGCGTATGCGTATGCATGCGCAGGCACAAGTGGTGCATGTTGGTGTTTTGTGTTCCTGACAAAGGACATGGTCTTCTACATAGTGTAGTGTAAACATATTCAATACTTAAAGGCAATGTGGTGTGCACTTGCATGTTTTTATTTATTTGATTATCGCTCATGCTGTCCTTTTATCACACCATTACCCACTCCTTTCCTTTCCTTTACAAGCGTCATTATTGCAACTTGAGGTGGGAAGTGGTGAGACAGTCGGCTGGAGACATAAAGAGTGTTTTACCTTCATAAAGCTGGGCGTACTGTGGGAACCCTGCTGCCCGGAGCCAGGTACAGGCCTCTTTGGCTTCAATCTCTGTGGGAGAAACAACACAGAAGCATGTTAGGGGTTGTGAAGTTATTCTTGACTAAAACTCACAGCCATACTGCATGTAAAAAAAAAAAATTAATCATAGAAACACAATTACAAGAATGATAAAATCATTTGAAACAAACATTTACAAATGTCAAAGTAGGACGAAACAGTTTTCAGAAATGGGAGTATTAGAAACCAGCGGCTTGCCAAACACAAACTCTTTGACCTTATTAGCTATCTCACACTTGGTCACTCTCCTCTCACATGCTTCTAAAGCTACAGCTCAACGCATCATTCGTGCAAATTGTGTTATCCCCATCACACAGCAAGTGTGTGGCACTTAAGCTCATTATCCAGGTAAGGCAGTGGTTTTCAATGTCCACAGAGAGATCTCCCATGAGAAAAAAAAAGCCTTTTCCAATATGGCACCACCATTCCCTTCAAAGTGTGAATGGCTTTATGTGAATGACTTACTGTATGTGACACACTTGACATCGCATTATTAATTAACATTAATAACATTAACATAACAACATCCATAATGACATTATAAGGATGTCATTGTGTTATTGATGTGGGTGTTTTTTTTATTTCTTCTATGAAAACAATAAAAAATCTACTCTATTGAATTCCTGCGGGTCCAAATTGCTGGAAAAGATTGAACCATAAATCTTCATTTTGGTTTTAGGCCTTAAAGGGGAAAAGGTTCCATAGATGCCAGCCTTCTTTACCACAGTCCAGTGTGTTCAGAACATCTCTGCAACACTTCCTGACAAACACATCCATAACTCTTTATACACAAAGTGTGACATTTCAGCTTGTTATGCTAAGTACAGTGACTAATGTTGTGGTTCAGTGTGTCAGAGGAACCACGAGGATGTCTCCCAGTTATCTGTGAAAGCCCTTTAGATGACATATGCCAAATGGCTACCCACACCCCAACCTCCTCAATTGCTCTATCACCCCCACAGCCAGTACTTTGTAGAGGAAAAACAGACAGAAACATGTCTCCAACCTTTAAATAACTGACTTTACAATGTCTTCTTCAGTGAATGACAGCAAGTACAAATGTAGCACAACCTTGAGAAAAACTTGTAAACAAACCCAGGCGAACAAAGGCAGGAAAAGACACTGGTAAAGCATTGATGAAAGTGACAACATATATACTGGGAAGCATTAAAGGGACGTACTTGTTAGTCATGCACATCCCTACAAACATAGAGAGTGAAGTCTGCATTATACGCATAAGAACCAAACATAAAATTGATGACATCTTATAACTTCTGCATGGCAGTAGGTAAACTATTGAGGGTGAATAAACAACAGCTAAAGGCGTATATGTGTTTAAAAAAAGTCAGGATGAAAGAATAACGTATAGTTCCAAGTAAGATAACTTCTAAGAAATAATCAGCACAATAATGATTCTAAAATTAAAAAAAAGACTTCATTTAGAAATAGACAAAAGAGGAATAATAATTAGACTATCAGACAGACACAGAGGTCAGAAAGACTACTGCTGCAAGGGTCTGGGCTAAACTATATACAAGCATTTACATACCAACAACAAGCCTAGACGGCAGACAAAACCCACTAACAACAAGGTGTGACACGATCGAGAAGACAGGGTCTCCCCTCTGCCACTGCAGGGATCAGCAATCCTCAGTGTCACCAGCAATGTCAAATGAGCAACTTTTAACACTCTTTTTTATTTGACAAGTGAGCTCTCTTTTCCCTGTGAGTGTGAACTTGCATGTCTCTGAATCTCTGCTACTCTCAGTGTGCACTGAGCCTTGTATTTTTGGAGTGTAGTGAACCCAAAGGAACGTAGAAACCAAGGTGTAATTATACCAACATTCTTGAAAGCAAGTGCTGCATAGGACCAGAGATCCTTGTGTTTGCTTGTGTATCTATATGTGTTTGACTGTGTGAATATGCAAGACTCTGTGTGTGTGTGTATGTGTGTGTGTGTGTGTGCGCGAAGACCAACCTCATGTTTAAAGACAAACCACTCAAAAGACAGTAAAGCTATTGAAATGTAAATTAGACATACAAACACATGGTTAGCTTTCCACCCCCAAGCCCCAGAAGAGGACTACGGGATCCAATAAGTGCCTTGGGAGGGCAGCTATCCGATGACACACCCCATTTGGCTTGAATGTGTGTCAAATCTACTTTACAGTGACATAATGTGGACCCAGTGTGCCTAGGAAACAAAATAATGACAACAGCATTCACCACGCAGATGGATCAAACTAAATAATATTTGTCACCACACCCCATTGTGTCTCCATTCATTCACACACTGAATCAAGAATATTTTTCTATCTTTTGTTTGGCTGCAGGAAGTGGACAGGGGCATGGGGCATCTGGCACAAACAACCTAACAATAGAGCTGCACACATACAGTCACATGCATTTAGAATGAAAAAAGATTAACAACAGTAGTTTACAAGAATGTCCCAGGCAATGGTCATAAAATGTCACTCTACAATAGCCCTCACATTTTTTTAACATTATAATTTGTTTAAATAACTTGGGATTCATGGGTGTATTTTACTTTTTGGCTTCCTCACTGTCCAACCCAATTCCTTAGCCCTCGCCAGGGAACTACTTCACTTCCTCTTCCTGCTTCCCTCACAGGAAGAGAGCCAAGCGGCGCTGCGGTGACTGCTGACCACCCGTTTGTAAGGTCCCGCCTTCGTTTGTTCCTGGCCAGATAATAGGCGGACAGGCAGCCAAGGCAAACAATGGCTCCGGTGATTGTGTATACATTCCAAGTGTCCTCGTGGTTAAGGACGGCGACAAAGCCGAGCTGGACAAGTGTCTTACGGCAAACACTTGAGACTTAAAGAGGACAGCAAGAAAGGTCATTCACTAAGTTATGCAAAGGTAGAAACACGATGTTCGGGGCTTTGATAATTCGCTGATATTGAGGCTGCACATGCCAAGTTGTCTGAAGTACAGCAGATAACAAATATGGAAGGAGACAGCTAATCTAACAACGATGCTGATACTAACTGCAAAATGATAATGCAAATGAATGGAACAGCTTTTTTAATATGAAGTTGTGTTAAGCTGCAGTTGTGTCTCTATTGTGTTAACTTGTCTGTTAAAAAACATAATTCGTTCAAGTATTAAAACATCTTTTTGAGCAGACACATTCAGGAGCTGTAGCTCTACTATTTTGTCAGCCAGGTGCCATTTTGACCCCATTGTGACTATCTAACATAAGGTGTGAACATTATTGCCGACTGCCTAAGCTAACCTTCTGCCAAACCATGAAGCAACACTTCCTACTGTTTGGTTGTCTTCATACAGTATCATCACAAGTTGGCTTGGAAACAGACAAACAGCCTGACAAATGTACAAGTGTATGTGTGTTTCTGACTACAGCAGAACTCCTGAGGGGTGTGACAGGATGTCTGAAGCATGTCTGTCAGACAGGATAGAGAAACAGATGGATATGTGGCTAAAGCTGAGCAGGCCTCAGGGGGAACAGTAACATGGATTGAAATGTTCAACTTTCCAGTGAATCTAGAACACTTTCGCACTGTATTATGATTAGCTGGAATTAAAATCCATTATTTCTGGCTGATATGAAGGACCAAAAACAATACAGTGAGACACACTCCTTCTCAGTGGGAAAGAAAGATGAGAGCGATTATCAGCAGATAACATGACTAATAGGAGCCAAGGCGATGCTAATAGAGATTTCATATGGATCACGAGTGGCTTTTCTTCTGGAATTTGGCCAAAGGCGTGCTGCTGAGGGGCCAGTCAGAGCTAAGCTTCACCCACTGCCCAACAGCACTAGCTTCTAAAATTATCCATGATCTTTTCTCTCTTTTCATTTTCCTGCTCAAACCCTCATCTCTACTGCTCTCTTTTGCTTATTTCAACTCTGCTCTCCCCTTCTCTTCTCTCCTTTCCTGTGGCAGGAAATTCTCACAATTGCTGGCCAAAGTTTCCCTCCATTGCAGGAGGCAGTGGGGTCTGGCTTGGCTGAGCCTGAATACTCAGCTCCAGAGGCAGTTTGTCAGCAGCCAGCAAACAAAGGCTGCTGCTTCCCACCTCAAAGACTCTGCCACATACATGGCAATCTGGAGGTCAAGAGTCTGAATACAGTTATCACTGGGGTTGGGTCTTTGAAGTGGTCAAATTGACAAGAATTCTTGACTGGCAACTGTTCAATTGAGGTGGCTTATCTGGAATTACCTGATTATTGCCAGGTCTTGGAGTGCAGACTGTAAAAGAACCGAAAAGGCAATCAGAGAGTTCTTATCAAGTCGGTTTGTGTGGGTCACTCTGAAGGAGCTGCAAAGTGGGTCTAGACAGGTGATGTGATAAAGACGGCCAGACTCTGTGGCTCAGTAGTCTTCTTGCTGTGCTTATTGCAGTAATCTACAATAAGCAAAGCAGGGAGACTACATGCTGCCAGTGTTTGTCCTTCATCTCAGTGGCAACATGGCCAAACACCAGATGTGTTTGTAAACTTGATTTGTGGTTGATTCACTATCTGGAACTTCATTAAACTATTTAATGGATAGTTGGAGTTTTCACCTCAGCATGTGTCTTGAAAATGATCATCTAGGACAACTGGAGAACACTTCTACTAATGTGACCGGTGCGAAATCCCTCCAGTACTCCGCTGGAATGCGAGGATAGGCAATATCAGATTTTTCTTCTGATGGGTATCACGTTTTGTGATTCCACGGCTGAGACAGCTGGTGTTTTCTGAGAGGGTCTGGCTGTTAGTTAAATGAGATGGTGCCAGGAATATCACCATCTGGCTGGCCTCAAGCTATGCCCTGTTGACACACTCACGAAAGAATAATGAGGTTACTGCCACGGTCCATTCCAGTTATCTACCACATGCATACACACATATGCATGCGAGCACGCAGCTGGTCCAGATGGATCATCACAGACCTAACCCCAAAGGCCCCTATGCACACTGACGACAGATTTATGCTCACACTGAGGGTCCTGGCTGTGGATCAGGTGACCAGGCATTTTCAAAGGCTCTGACAGTCTACCTGCCATTGATAACTATCCATTCATAAGTGGATGCCCTGCCAGTCTGTAGTTCCAGCAATGCCATGAATGTTAGAAACTGAACATTATGTGTCTTCTCACAGAACATGAAGTAACAGTTGTGCCTGGATGAAAACCCTTCACATAAAGTCCCTGCACACTTCCTGCTTCACAAAGAGTGCCAGAGAATGTTTCCCTCATCTTTTCTTCTCCTAGATCAACCACCTAGTTCCATAAGCTGAGGAATTTCAGATTGAAAGACAAGTCTGTAAGTGTGTCTGAGCACGTCTCTAATGGTTATATGGTTCAGCCCAACCTGCTGTGCTCATATCTGTTCCAGGGAGCTGATAAGAGTCTGTGCATAAAAACAATCTACTGAAGCAGTTCAGACAAAAGACACAAATGACCGAAGCCCACAAATCAAGTCAAGCCTGCCAGCATAGGTGGAAAACTGCATTTTTATACGGACACAACATCACGTCCCCTCACATCCCCCGGCAGCAAAAGGTGGCCTCACAGGCAAAAGGCGCAGGCAGTTGAACAAACTGCAGCCGCTGACATGGCACAAGTGTCGCGGAGTGGTACAATACCTTCTGATAATCTTAAAAGACACTAAATACGACTTAGGCTGTACATTCCACTTCACGACCCTGTTTCCCCACATGGGTCAGAGTTTCGTTTAATCCGAACCGCTGAGAGTGCGTCAGTCTGCCACAACCTCCATCCGCTATGCATGCGTAAAAGGCGCACTTCAATAAAAACCTTAAACTAAGAAGTCATTTGTCAGTAGTCACATATAAAAACTGACTTAAACGAAACTTTTGAAACTTTTTTTTTTTTTTATCTTAAATTGTGAACAGGAGAGGACACATACTGTACGAGTGGATGTGTCTCAGAAGTTGCCAATGTCAGAGCGTGTTTTCTTCAACTCATATTCAACTTAAAATAATATTCAATCAAGTGTTACTCTGTAAAATTCACGTCTGTTGGATACATTGTCATCTTCTGTGCCTCGGCTGAACAGAAAACCCATTTAACGCACAGACACTTACCTATTTTTACTGTAATGAACCATATAAAAATGATTTGGAATTGGCGCGTACAGGTAGAACTCTGAAATGGACTTACGTGTTAATATCATTTTCCACTGTCTCAGTTGCGGCCAATCTCAGCCTAAAACTAAACTCCAGGCTATGACCGTCCAGTCGGCTTTACTCCACCGTTAGCGCACAGCCCGCATGATAAATCCAATGAAAGAAAACTCAGAAAACTACAACCGGTTGCAAATGTCCTCTGGCCGTTGCGCATGGCAGTACATCCATGGTTTTAATATATGCTCTGACTGCGTTAAAACAGAATCCCACAATGTTGAAAATCTTCCACCTCTGTGAGCGCCTGAATGAAACGGTTCCCAACAGGAATGTGAATGGAGAGTAGTGTGATTCAAGCTTTAGGAATGGGCAACTCTGACGTGGCTCCACCCCCAGCCGCTCCGCTGATAAGGCGCTGGAGACACGCAGATCCACTCAAAACAAAACCCACTGCTCATGATAAGCAGCTTTATCAGAAAGTCTTAAACGAGTACAGCATGAACCCCAATCCTAAAACTATACCCGAGAGTTATCTGGAACAGCTCCCTAAAATGTAACTTTGGCTGATGCGCAAAAATTAACCTTATTTATTCTTTATCTACTCAAATAAATAATACAGTGGCATCCATAAAAATGAATGACTCTCCCACACTCTCAAAAATAGAGGTACCAGCTTGTACTTAAAAGGGTACAAATGCTTGTCGCTGGGGGTGTACTTTTTAAAGAGACATTTCTATACCCTTTCGAAATGGTCCATTTTTGCACCTTAACCCTTTCATGTATACTGGTCACTACAGTGGACAGCTATTCTACAGCTGTTCTCTTGTATATTCATGGATTTTTTTTTTCCATATAACTTTATTAAAGTTTTAAGACATTACATATCTTTTCTGACATGAATTGGTAACCTTGTGTAGATCTCCCCTGAACATAAACCCCCAGAATCACAAGCCCCCCCCCCCCTCATAGTTTTCTCACAGTTTATCAGTAAATACATATTTCTTTGCTTCAAAAATTAAACACAAGGTGCTGATTATTATTATTATTATTATTATTACTTTTTTTTTTTTTACTTTTTTTTAATTTTTTTTTTTACTTTTTATTTATTTTATCTATTTTTTTTTTTTTTTTTTTATATAAGAAATTTTTCAATCACATTGGTTTTTTTCATGTTTAAAGAGAAATGAAAACACTCAGGGAAAAAAAATCTTGATTAAGGTTCTCATAATTTGTGCATGAAAGGGTTAAGTACTTTGCATAGAAAGAAAACTCTCATATAGTTGATAATGCCATGATGTTTAAAGTTTGAACCGGTGGCCTAATTGAGAAAAAAAAAAAAAAAAACAGCATAGGCAAGCTACGACATCAAGACATGGAGGTTGGAATGAAAACTTGATAAAACAGATATTATGGCAATAATCAGAGGTTCTAATAAGCTAAATAAATTATTAGGATATTATCATTGAGCTAATTGGGCTATTAAATTAAAACACAAATTATTATTAAATATAATATAGAGTAATTACAGTATGATATATAATAAATAATGCGCTAAGCCTAATGTTTGAACTATAATTAGGCCTACTGTTAAGTTATCCTAGCCTATAGCCTATTCTCATGGTCTACACACATTTTTTAATGCTGCAGGGTACCTTATAGTACAAATTTGTACTTTACATAACTTTGGACCCTTTTTCATAGTCTAAAGGTGCAATTCTGGCCTCCTAAAGATCCATATTGTACTTTTGAGAGAACATTCTTAAAAAATGTACTTATAGGTACATAAATGTTCTGATCTTGTACCTCTGTTTTTGAGAGTGTAGGATTCACTTCTATTAATTTTAACCCCCACCTAGTCTGAATCTCCTATGCCCTTATGCGCACCAGTTGACTGGAGGTTGGTGCCAAGTTTGCATATGATTAGAAAATGGTGGAGACAGCTGAGGTACTCTCCTTTGTGACTAGAGATTAGTCTGAAAAGCGCAAGTGGCGACGTGAAAAGAGGAGTCTTGCAGGTATGGTAATGCGTCTGGGCCTTCCTCTGACCTGAAGGCACAACAGAACTGACGCGCAGTCCTGTAAAACCACTTTAAAGAACACAGGGCAGATTTTTAGGAAGTCTTAATGATGTTAACACGTTGACTTTACTACTCTTTAGATCCCACTTTAAGGGAGGTCAGAGAAATGGCTGCAATTAGTTAACTTCTCAAAACCCAGAAACTATAGGTGAGTTTAACATTCTTTCTATAATAGCTCTTGTAGACAGCTACATCACTCAGAACTCATGGATTATTTAGGAAAAAGGAAAGTGTTGATGCCTTGGTGATAGCCTACACATGTATTTGTGCATGTGTGTGTTGGGTGAGGGGGGGGCATTACTCATTCGTAATTGGTCTATTTCAAAACAGCCTGTTGAGTTTTCCAGATTTCCACTCTTCTTTCTCCTCCTCCAAATTGAGGGACTTTTCATCCAGTTTTCCAAGAACTCCTCAACGACGTCAGCCTTTGGCCACGGCGGGTTCTGTGTTATTGCCATGGTTACTCACAGGCACTGAGGTGGTGCAAAAAGGGAAAGCCAGACCAGTCACTATGTGGCAGGGAAATACATGTAATCCAATGCTTTGGCTGCTAGAGGGGGAAAGGATGATGCAGAAAATCCTGGCTTATACCATGCTGCCTGAAGTTGGCTGCCACACCAGGACCAGCTGACAAAGGAGTCACAAGTGGTCCACACAAGTGATCCTGCCAGCTATGAGGTGGGCAACATCACATGGCTGTTACCATCTGAAAATTCAGCTGTTATTTTCATCTGACAAATGTTCTACTTCTTTAGCACCTCAGGTTCAAGAATGTAACTTGTTTTTCCTACTATGCACTTATGAAATGATGAATAACTGCATAGGCATGATTTAGATCTTTTATATTGGTCTAACGTTTTTCAAAAATCTACCTCAGAGATTAAATGTGCTAAAATGTATTTTAATGAGATGAATTGGAAAACAATGACAAAAGTGCTGGTTAGCTGATGTTTTCAACATATATATGATAAAATGTTATTACACACATATATTGGTTTAATCAATTCAGTTTTAATTGTAGAGCCCAATATTACAACAAGGTCACCTTACAGAGCTTTACAGAATTTACTGAAGTGATTAAAAAAACACAAAGAAAATAAGAAAACAATCAAATAATTAGTTAGTTAATGCAGTTTATGCGCATTTATACGACAAATTTGTAAATCTTCCACTAAAAAGAACCTGATAAGTGAATGTATTGTAACATGCAGGCAGTGTTCTGAAGTGGATCTAGTAACTCTGAGACAAACATTCATTTTGAGTAAAATCCATTCTCAATAATTCTCAGAATTTCTGCCTGTCTTGGAAACTACATCCACCTGCATTTTTTACTTATTTTTTCGATATTAGTGACTAAAAACTTGGTAAAGTTTCCCTGCTTTTATTCTAGAGGCATTTTAATTATAAACCAGTGTTATTACACAAGGACAATAGGAGATAAAAAGGTAAACTATGATTTGACAAGGCATTCAGTGTTGTATCTAAATACTCCCAAATACTGTTTCCTTACAATAAAAAGCAAATTGATTAGTGCATAAATATACTATGGATAATATGGAGTCTGAGTATTATGCCAACACATAAGTGCAATAACATAGTAATATTCCAAAATTATAAACACATGAGTTCATGTGTCCAAAAACAGTCAAAACCCTTGTCATTTCTATTCTGAATCTGTGACCTGCAAGAGAGAAGGGTAATTAAGGACTGTTGTGTATGTGAGGCAAAAAGAGTGACAGAGATAGAAATGTACATAGAGAGAAGATTAGGAGAGGAAGAAAAGATGAACCAAGATTACCAAACAAGGCCAAATCCCAGAGCCACAGAAATCGACCACCCAGAGGCTGCACCCAATGGCCCAACCCAAAACGTACCCTCGGCTGAGACGGGTCAACAAACCTGCGCACCTACAGTATGAGGGTGGGTTCAAGCTCTCGTGTTGTTTTGTGGTGCACAAATGCACAATAAAGCCAGCAATTGTTGATGAATGTGTGTGGTATAGTGTTCGAGATCAGACACCTAGACTGATGCTGCTGCCAGTCGCTCAGGGGCAAATGAGTGTGCCTCTTCATAGTGTCTACAATTTTCATTCATCAAAGCTCGGTAGAGTCAGGCGCTTGTTTGGCTGATGATTCAGACACAGATCAAATAGACACAAGTATAATGAGGGCTTAGGACAAAAGAAAGGAAACGAGGAGATTCATCAGTGTTATTGCAGACAGATGCATGGGATTAGAGCTTGTATTAAAACTAAATCTAAAAACAGGCATCAGTCCCTTACTTTACATGACTATGTCCTTAATCAGAGGTTGTTTTAAAACATTTCTTCTCTTGTGTAAAGATAGTACAAGCACAAATTTTTAATCTAATGAAGACAGCCTTTTGCGCGCCATCAATTTTTCATTGTCTGGTTGTTGGCTAAGGCTACTGTTGTAGGTTGTAAACTTTACAATGTCACCTCTGACTCTGAGTCACACAGGGAGGGGCTGAAAGAGGAACAAAAAGAAATTAAGCATGAAACTCACTAAAGTATAACTGAAACACCTACAAAGGCTTAGACAAAGTTAGAAGTGTAGATGATCTAAAGACTAAACGTGATGAAGGACTGAAGCAGCTAACTGAGAGAAAACTGCACAACGGAGATGAAAGGTGCTCCCTCATTACAGACAGGCCTCCCCTGGGGTCGCCTTTGGATTTATTCTACCCTTTTCTACCTTTCTGAACCACAAACACTGGGGACAGGTGAGGGTCAGGAGATGAGCGTGCAAGTCCATCACAAACAAAAACACCCAAGGCCGTGACAACAAACGGGAATGAGATAAAAAAATTATAGGTGTGGGAAAGTCGTAACAGCCCTAGAGGTGAACATGCGTGTAAAGAAAAATGAATAAATAAATAAATAAATAAATATCACTATCGTAACTATAAATGGCTGAGCATATGGTACAGTTGTTACTGCAAACTGCCAGTCTAAATGAATACCTCTGCTTTTAACCTGTGCTTGAGATAATGAGATTAACTGCTGAATATGTTGGAGATATATATATATATATATATATATATATATATATATATATATATATAGAGAGAGAGAGAGAGAGAGAGAGAGAGAGAGAGAGAGAGAGAGACAGAGAGAGAGAGAGAGAGAGAAGCAGGGAATAATCTTTTCATAACAGGAATCTCCACAAATAGCTCCTCTATGGTCTTGAGGATCAGCCTGATAAGACACTGATGATGACAGAAAGAAAGAAATAGAGAGAGAGAGAGAGAGAGAAAGAGAGAGAGAGAGCATGTGCTTCAATCCACACAATGGTGAAGAGGAAGTGTAAGGAGACAGAGGCTTGGACCTGCGCACACACAAATACACACAAACAAAGGAAGTGTGAAGCAGACAGTGGACCAAATGCCTCGCCAACACCCTCTCCAACCTTTGATGGACTGACCACGATCACAATAGAGGCAAGAGGCTGACACACACACTTCCACAAACAATGGACCGGTGTTGCTCCACCATGTATTTTTCATCCAGATGTTAAAGCTCATAAACATAACACTTTATGTGGGATGATCATTTGTCATCAAAATTAGATTTGAGTACAGTAATAACAGATGTGTGAGAAAAAATAAGTAATTCAAGAAGGGTTGTTGAATGTTTAATATTTACTTTTAAATGAGATTTGAGTTTTGTGTGTGTAGGCCTAGTTTATATAAAAAAAAATCTGCAGAAGTTGTCATGGCTTAAGCTCAATAAAAGATTTTCTGCAAAACTGTCAAAATAAAACAATCAAAATTACAGTTAATTTGCACCTCTGTAGCATTTGTCAAGTCATCTCACTGTATATCAAACAAATGTGTGCACATCCCATCAACATAAAATATACAAAACTTCTCACTTCTAAACACTAGAGCTGCATTTTCCCTCTCAAAAAATGCATCTGAATCATTTCAAAACCAGCAGCGTTACATTTTGTTGCAGTTGTTGTTTCTCACAACTCAGAATCTGTTGAAAAGGTTGATTTTTTTTACACTCAACTCACAGCAAATCACTTGCTTTGAAAATCACTGACATCTCAAAGGTGTTAAATCACTGTTTGCCTGTAAAGCACTGCCATATGTGGAGTCCACTCAACCTTGGCTTTCAGACAATGGTACAGAGAATTACTGGGCAACACTAAAGTCTAAATGCTTAAAGCAAACACTGAGTAAGTTAACATATACACACTCACACGAACACGCACACAGAAGCACACGCCAAGTGAAACACGTCTGCACTTTTAGATGCTCAGCGGTCTCCACACATCAGAGTAACTACCAGATATTATCTGCACCTAAACCTACACGGTGCACAAAAAGTAGAGAAAGAACTGGAGAAATACTTATTAGAATTCAGTTAGGAGTCATTTGAAATCAAATGTCAATACAGGGGCCAAAAAAACCTCTTACACCCACCTGTATTAAGTTTCTTTATTTGTTCATGTGAAATTTAAGTTAATCAGTACTTTAAAACAAAGTTATTTATATCATTTCATGCTCCACAAACACAGCAAAGCATCTCCAGAAAATCCACACATCAGAAGCCCCCACTAATCTCCAGATCAAGAGGCCAGAAAAAGATCGCACCCGCAGACACACACACACACACACACACACACACACACACACACACACACACACACACACACACACACACACACATGGATCCAAATTATTGCTCATATTTTTCTTATTAGTCATGCACGAGAGAAGCAGATTAGTGATGGTTTGCTTTAGGCTACAACTGGGATGGAAGAGGAAGAGCAACTCAGAGAGCAACTGTCAGAGCATTCAAAACATAACATAGAAAAAAAACAAGAAAAGCACTTGGAGAGCGCAAACCTCTACCAAGGCAGATCAGTGGGCCCCCGTGCCCTCCCCGATCACCACCAAAATTTAATCATTTCTTCCTTGTGCCAGTATCAACATTGAAAATTTCATGAAAATCCGTCCATAACTTTTTTAGTTATCTTGCTAACAAACAAACAAACAAACAAACACGTACGCACACAAAGCAAAGCGATCACAATACCTAAAACAGAGGTAAAAACAGACCTTAAAATGTACTTTTATGAGGGTGCCATACCTAGGTTGGGAGTAAGTATCACGTATGATAAAATGAGAGGAAGGGGATGGCCAGAAAAAGCAAAGATTTAAGGGTAAACAAGACACCATACATTCAAACTGCTCAGTTTTTTTGTGTAATACTGGTCAATTATCACCATAAATCCAACTGTGTAGGCTCAAAAAATCACCCTTTTACATTAAAGTGCAGCTGTTACCAGTCTAAAGTGAATAAAAAGAGTGGGTATGATTTATTTCTACAAGCTCCAAAACTGGAGAAATACCATTTCAACACATAAAGAGTTACTGTGTGAGTCTGACCACATTTCGTAAGAATTACAAGAGGTGGAGGTCTGCTTAGGAAACCAATGTGAATACTTGGAGAGTGGTTAATGATGCCAACCATATGGATGTGAAAAGAACACACACAACTTTAAGTAGTGCCTGGAAATTTCCAGAATGCCTATTCCAAAGTGAAGAATTAAAATTACTGTTTGGAATTATTTCTAGTCAAATGAGATCAAAATAATCCACACATAATCATATCTCCTATATTCTTGATGACATTTAAATTCACAAGCTTTTCACTTTTAACACTGCTGGTTGTAAAAACACTTCTTTAAGTTCCTGCTGCCATATTAACTCAATTCCTTTTTCCAGTGAAATAACTCAATTACTGTTAAAACCTACTGGACACCATCAAGTCATTCAGTGTATGCTTTGCTTGTTTACCAGTGGGCTACTGTGTGATTTTTTGATCATTAGCATGGCGACAGCTTTAAAACAGCACTTCAGTGACGTAAGTGGTGACCTTTATGCTTTTGCAGAACTGGATCCACGCAGGACTCGGTTCCATGTGAATATGTAGTGCCAGACTGAAGTGTGGCTGTCTGAACTAGCTTGCAAGCCTCATTTATTCGTCAAAAATGTTTGAGACACGAGACCATAAAAATACGATGTCTGTTAACATCTGACATTTTGATGAATTGCTCTGGATATGGGCGGAGTTTACACAGGTGTCAAACATTTGCCAGCTACCTTTCAGCAACAGTGAATCATGGGGCTTTGGGTGCAAGGTTTAGCTGATGACTAGCCCTGCAGCCACACTTGTACAGCGTTAGGTGTGTGTTAATGAGGAACAAGCTGGGAGTGGTTAGATGGTGAAATGTGCCAAAGGGATGGAAGACATATCACATAAGAATCAAACAGAAATGTATGCTTGTTTGTGTTTGTGGATGCTTGCCTGTTTTTCCTAGCTATGTGAGTGATGTCTTATTAGTGAAATGTATAGTTGGATGACAAATTGAAGGAAAAACCGACATACAATATCAACATACAATATGCAGCTTCAATACAACTTGTCTTAGATTCTGCAAGTCTGTAAACTATGAACTCCATTCTTCTCATCGTGATGATGCACTGTTTAACCCAAAGTATCCCATTAGCACCGGTGTAGTCCAAGGTATACGCCGGTATACAAAGTATACCTACTTATTTTTATGTCAGTATCGCATATAGGCTACTCACTTCTAAATCCCCCCTGATGTGCACCATTCAGTTGTATCTGAGCCAAAGTGCCCATTTTTTTCCCCTAGGATGGTGAAGCCATGACCCGCCCTACTCTGCCTCTAATTGGCTAGTTGTCTTCACTGATTAGATTGGTTAACTTTAGGAATGAGGACTGATTAGCCAATCAGAGGTAGAGTAGAGCAGGTCATGCCCTGGAAAATATTGCTAACTAGCGCTAGCCACCTCTGAAACCTGACTGGACACCTCAGGTGCCAGTGCCACCCCAGCTGATTGACAGGTCACTGCGCCTAAACGTCTCTCAAGTGAGTGGCACATATCGAGAGAACCTACTTTCAGGGAATACATAATTCTGAGGTAAGTTTTAAGGTTGTTTCTAAATGAGTCATTCATGCTTGTGTGACCAGTAATACATACAAACAGCTCCTGATCAAGTCATGATAATTTTATAATAGTAAGCAAATACTACTGACGGATTTTTGGGTAAAGTGAATAGAGTAGTCTTATGTGTCACAGTTTCTAAAACAGGGTGTTTTTCTGGACTACTTTTTAACAATGGCAAAAAATGAGAGTATAACAACATCTCCAGGGGCCACTACACCACTGCCCATAGGTGTTCAGTGAAGGCCATAGCATATTATGATTTACATTGTTTACACTCATCACACCTTTCACTGAGCCATTGTGTCATATAGATGGAGGCATTATTATCCTGGAAGAGACAACTCCCATCAGGGTTTTCCTTTAATTTGTTTCTCATCTATATGACCTGCATATCCATGCTGAGTTGTTTAGTGACACCTCTGACAATAGAAAGTGCAGAGCTCTTCCTTTTTGTCTTCCTCATGTTCTCTTTCCTGTTTTTGATTTTTGTCATTTAGTCCATGTTATGCAGTACATGTGGACTGAAGACCAGATTCCAAAGCACCATGTCCTTATGTTCTGTCTGTGCAGAATTAGCCAGTGGGTAACGCAGGAAGTCAATGCCCTGACCTGTGACCTCCTTTGAATCCTGACCTCTAGCGAGTCACGTGATGTACTGTGCAGACATCTAGGCTGTCATGACAAACACAAACCAGGTTCAGCCAGGAGATTATCAGTGATCTAGAGGCTCCTTTTGCAAATGTGCACTAGGAGGGTTTGAGTTTCAGTCTGATTTCTAGCAGCTCCAGCTCCTGTGTCTTGTGTCATTTTTTCAATAGTGGAGATGACAGAGGCGCTGCAGATAAAAGAGACATAGAACAAAAGACTTGAGAACTATGACAGATCTTATACCAAACCAAAAATAAGTACCTGAAATCACCTTCTATCACTTCTTTATAATACAAAACCTTTGATACACTAATGCTACTAGGGATTTAATCATATAGATTGTATTTCTATTAAATTCTTATTGTAGACAATGGATACTGAAATAATATAGTGCTAAAATAAGTGAACATCATTTATGCATCTCATTTACTCATTGGATTTATGGATATGAAAATGCCTTCTGTGACAAAAAAGGTGTATTTTTGTCTGACACACAACACTGTTATCTATGAAATTTGCATATTAAAAATATCTGTTGCTGGTATACTTCCAATGATTACTATCCTTCCAGGTGTTGACACATCAGATTCCAGCTTGTCTCTCATTTTGCTTTTTGCACAAGTAATTTTCTGCCCTTCAGCTCTAAACTGACAGGAGGAAGAAGCCAATAGATATGAACTCATTCCTCACGTGACAACCTTGACCTACTAAAACAGAAATGGTAGCAACGCTCACAAGACATATATATGTATATGTCTGTATATGCCTGTATATGTATAAATTAGTGAGAATCAGGCAGAGAATATATATTTGTGTGTTTGCATCTGTTTGTTAAAGACTTGCACCTGTTGGCAAATTGAGTTTGATTTATTTGCATGGCTGACCCAAATCTACTGCTCAGGAATCTAAGGAATCTAGTGTATTAAACCAAACACAAATAAATAGAAGGAAGTGTGGGTATGTGGGTAAGGTATGTAAGGAGGCTGCAGCATCCTGTAGGTAAGCTGTGGATAGAAACTGTATTTCCAGTTAGTATTTCAGAGCACATACTCTCCTGACACCAAAGGCATCTCTGTGTTTAAGAGTATTTCCTCTGGTCACTTAGACACACTTCAACATTTTTGCGATAAGCTTTGATGCTCTAAACTGCTCACTTATCCACTCTTTCACTCCCTCTGTCCTACACTGAGACACAGTTGGTTTATTTACTTTTGGAGGTAATGGACAGTGGTGATATGGGGGCTTTGGGTGATGAACAGGAGCTGTAGTCAGACATGGGACTCCTCCTCGTCCCTCTGCTCCTCACTGGTCCAGGGGGATGATAGCTCCACTCCGATGTATGAACGGGGCCTAATACCATCCAGCTGGAGGTTGGCAGCAGTGACTGAACCTCCATATGTTCAGCAGATTGGATTTGGTTCACACTGATGACCTATGTGTGTACTCGGTCCTCACTAACTCTCTATTAAGAAACAGGATTGGACAGGAAACTGGAGAGACCGGACTACAACAGGAATATGCAACTGTTGAGAATGATTTGGTTTGCTAGTAAATATGATTCATCTGCTCCGCTTTTCAAAAAATACAAACTCCTGTCAGGTATTATTAAGAATATTTACCAGACCTGCATCTTCATGTATATACACTGTTGGCCGTAACGTTGGAATAATTTTGCTTTCAGACACATTATTCTTTTTATTCCTTTTTATACACATCAGTAATCACCTTCAACCTGGTCCAAGGATTACATACTGAGTCCCAGTTACACTTCATCTGTCACAAATAAATCACATTGTCACAACCATTTCATGAGAAGAGGGAAAAATATTGTATTATATTCATGGGCAGCAGCGTATGTCATTTTAACTCGTGCTTTGGCAACGCTTTACCCAAATTTTTAAAGTTTTCTTCAGTCTTTCACAATTATTCCATCTTCCATATTGTCATATTTCAGTTAATCAAAATTCACTGAAACATTATATGTTTATATGATATGTGGCTCAGAAAATGGATGGATGCATAATACATTTCTAGTATAAAATCCTATCTATGTCAGTTACTTTTTTTTTTTTTCTTATATTATATGGAGGTCTGTATTTGTTTGTTTGTTTTTGGTTTTTTGCTTGTTTGAAGAGGTATTTTCATGAGTCTTTTGTGGCTTCTACACTCTCTTGTGCTAACCCTAACTAAACTAAAATAATGGGAAGTGTATTTGAATGGTAAACACTCAAACCAAATGGCAAAATTCTAGCATTAAGTGGGATTCCTGAATATAATTACATCCATTAAATGGTCAGAAAATCCAGTTATTCATACTTTTATTTAATTTGCAGCTTATTGCTTTGTCATTCAAAGGAAAATCACATGTCTCTAGATCTCGTCACAAATAACTGTATTTTTTTTTTTTTTTTCTTTTTCCAAACAATGATTCCTGTTTTCTCAGAGGACAACAGACTCCTTATAATACTTCTACTCAGACAGTATGGACGCAGAAAGTGAACCATGTCATTGTCTGAAGAAAAATGTTTCAGGCCTCAGAAACCATAAAAATGAGACAAAACCCCCTTTTTCTATTTTACTTTTACTGCTAATAGCTGTAAGGCAACGAGACAAGCAAAAGACAAGCAAATAAGAGGCTGTTAGGTTACCGTGTTGTGGCTTTATTCATCTGTAGGTTTTGAACTCGATCCTCAAAACTTCATGCGTACGAGGCTTAAGAGAGCCAGGCTTTTCTAGCTCACATTTCAGTGCGTGCACATTCGTAAAAACCTCTTAAGTGGTTCACATGACAGTTATACTGACCCTGCAGAAAGACAGGCCAAGAGGATAAAAGACCCAACATGTTTACAATTCATTAAGTTTGAATGAAAGCTATTTGAGAAAGCAACAGATGTACATCCAGGAACCCACAGAAAAAAATGCATGCCCAGTTTCATTTCAGACAATATGAAAAAAAATCAAATTTTTCCCTTTTTTTCCCACCAGTACATTAATACAGAGTTCAAACAAGCAGTGGAAATCTTAGTGACCTGTTGGGGCATTTAGACTCCAAAAATGTTGGACACACATTATGTTCACTGACCCTGACCTCAACCACACATCCACAAAAAACATTAAGCTGTCAAAGTGTCACTTAGTCAACATGCTAATGCTAAGCACTCCAGTGCTTGAATTATTACCAGCTGTAAGGAGATAAAGCGGAGGTTCGCCTAGACACAGAGGGTGACAACACTCAGTCAGTGGCCTTGTGTTTACCTATTCAGGCTGGCAATGGGGTTACGATCCCTGAGTGACTACAAGGTGAAAGGTCATAAGTAACGCCCTTCGATTAGAAGAAAAGGACATTAAGTGACTGCTTGTCTTGAGAGAGCTCATGTAGAAACTCTAAATTTCTCCACTGGAATGAACAGGGAACAAGGTATGGCTTAAGTGTGGTCACATCAGCACAATTCAAGCCACTTCTGAAAACACACCCTGAAAACACCCTATAGCTTTCACAAAGAGCTTATGCATGGATGAACATGATGCCATTTAGTGTGAATCTGCAAAACAACTTATGATCTTGTGATGAATCACAATCTTGACCAGACACAAGCTTTTCCTCAGAGGCTTTTAGAAAAAAAGGTTTTTGAAGCCTCCAAGAAATGCATAACTCCTTCCTAAGAAGCTCACTATTCTATTGTCTAATTGCTACCTAAGACCTACAAAATGGTATGTCTTTACTTTCAGAAAACAAAAGAATGCCACAAACAGAAGTTTACAACATTCTCTGTTAGATCCAAGAAAGCAACTAGAGGACAGAGTAGGGTAAGAAAGTCATTTTGTAAACACTTCTCTGAAAGCTGCACAGTTTTTTTGTCTGCGATATGGTCCCAGCTGCCAGGGATACTAACAGCCCTCCTAACACTGTGACAAATGCAGAACGGAAAGTATGAGGAAAGAAAAATGGAAACTGTCTTTGCCCGAGGACCTAGTGCAGCTGTCAGCCTCCTCATAAATAAAAACATCAGTCAAAAACCAGGTCATACATTAAATGGAGGTGGTGGAATGTCATATGAGCTTCTTCAGTAAATTATTCAGTCAAAACACAAAGTGCTTTGTCCTTAAGGGATACTGGAAGTGAATCATTTCCCTTTCTCTTATCTAAGACGAATCTAGTCACTATTTGTATATTATCTGCAGCTCCATCTAAAGCTTCAGGTAGATGATAGTTTTTGTAACATTTGTGTGGTTTCACCGGATCGTACTATAACTTAACAGTAATACTGTATGGCGCATGACACTACTGTCCATAGAACGGCTGCTTTTATCAAAGTTTATAACAAAGCATACACTCCAGTTACTCCACTTGTTGAAAAATTATAGATCGTTTTAGTGATCTAATACTCAACATATTCGTGTTTATTGCCAAACAGCTTTTGTGACTCACAGACTTGTGACCTGCCTAAGGAAAAACAAATCCTCTTGGTGTAAGATAAAAATCTCCATAAATATTTTGGAATCACCTGGGTGATCATCCTGGATCATCCATGCGCTGAGGGAAAACATCTGTGTCCAAATGACCCAAATTTCCCAAAGATATAATCTTTCTTAAATGCAGCTGGCAGGTTAGCAGGATGTTAGAAGCACAGTGTGATGATGGGAGTCACAGTGTTTTCATTTCATATGGTACAGTTTTAGAAGGTCAGGTACACTGGTACTCTGTGTTTTCACATTTATGCTTTAATGGATGAATGTGTCTGCTTTGAAAGATATTGTAATTTCAACTAAAAGGGCAGTATGCAAGCTTTTGCCAATGCCAACCATACATTTTTTCATAATATTATTAAACCACAAAAAACCACATTCAACATACACATATGGACAAAAATACTGGGTCACATCACACCTATAGATCGTAGGACTTCCCATTCTATTAACTGATATATTATCATGATGAAAATGTTCATGTTCATTGTTGTATGATGTGGCATTAAGATAAATGACAAAATCAATATTTCTTTTAAATTTTACTTCCTGAGAGTTGAAGAAACCAGATTATTCCTTGTGGCTTAGGGTTATTTATGGGCAGAACATGATAAATAGTTCAGAAATCTAGAAGTAGCACATTTAAAACAATTGCAATGATGACAGTGAAAATGTTAATGTTCAGTAAAATTAAGTAAAAGCAATGTCTGAAGCATTTTGTAGATAACAGTTTTGCCCTAGTTTATCCTAAAACAAAATAAAGTTTATTGTAATGATATTTATTACAATATAAAACTATATTATGATGGTCATCATTATCATGTAGCACAGCAATGTTACCATGATGGCAGTGAATAGCTAAATTCAATGTGTCCCATTACTTTTGTTTGTATAGTATATGTTTTCCCTCTTTAGATTGTTGGTGCCACAGGTTGGTTTAATTGACTGACCGTGCAAAGTCCTACAATTATCTGGGTCTCTCAAATGACAAATGGAACCACTGGTGTAGTCCAGGGTGTACGCCAAAATATGGCGTATACCTACTTATTTTTCGGTCAGCACTTCTAAGTCCCCCTTATGTGTACCATTCAGTAGAATCTGAGCCAAATTGTCCATTTTTTCCCCTAGGATGGTGAAGCTATGACCCACCATACTCTGCCTCTAATTGGCTAGTACTCACTGTCTTCACTGATAAGATTGGTTAACTTTAGGCATGAGGACTGATGAGCCAATCAGAGGCAGAGTAGGGCAGGTCAAGCCCAGGAAAATATTGCTAACTATCACTAGCCACCTCTGGAACCTGATTGGACACTTCAGGTGCCAGTGTCACCCCAGTTGATTGACAGGTCACTGTACGCCTTGTTGAAAGATGCGTGATTATTTGAATTGCAAATGAGAAAGGCAGAGTAAACGTCTTTCAAGTGAGCAACACATATCGAGAGAACCTACTTCCACGGAATATATAATTCTGAGGTAAATTTTAAGGTGGTTTCCAAATGAGTCGTTTAACATTCATGTGTGACCAGTAATACCTACAAATGGCTCCTGATCAAGTCATGATAATTTTATAATAGTGAGCAAATACTACTGACAGATTTTTGGGTAAACTAAATAGAATAGTCTCACATGTCACTATTTCTAAAACGGGGCGTTTTTCTGGACTACTTAGAAAAAAGGCAAAAATTGAGAGCATACCCACTTTTCCAGGGGCCACTACACCACTGAATGGAACTGAAAAACAGTTCTAGCCCTTGTACGTTTTTATGGATCTGCTACAAACCTTGTAGTTTTTGCATATATCCTGCTGACAAATAGACCAACACAAGTGTAACATAAAGTCCGCAGTGGAGGTAATAATAAACTGTATATCTCCATCAAACTGACATCTGTCAGCACAGACGCTGCTGGAAAACTGTTGGGGAATTCCCCCAATCAATGGCATTTCAAGGGTCACATATGCCAACATTTGGATTTGGATTAGCCAAAAATCTCCTGTGGATTCACTGAGTAAATTAAAGATGCCTAACCCACTGAGATCTGCCAAAGCTGCAAAAAAAAGCAGCAGACACAGGAAATGAAAGCCACTGGGGAGCAAACAAACAACATACCATAAGATCAGGCACCCCAAGAGGCAGTTAAGTCACCAGAGATGAGACCATTTTAATGGAGCAGTAAAACAAGTTCTAAGTACCCATCTGGAAAAGATTCTAGTGGAATGTAGCTGTTTTACAACTAATGACCAGTGACAAGTCGTCACGCCACCAATGGACAGGTACCAGTGTTTTTAAGAGGACAGCCTTGCGTTACAGCTATTAAAGACATGGCAGGCACATTAGCTGTGTCATTCTAAACACACACAATCACCTTCCATATGAAAAGCTGTGCAGGTCATATGAACATTAACATCCATTTGCGGTTACTCACATGTCATATCCTGACCTCCTGTTTACCCTTATATATCACAGGTGCAGACAGATCAATGTGCATGTAGGAGGTGCTGAAACCTGCTTCAAGCACAGATGGCCACATACAAGCAGTGGATTCATCATTCTAAAAATACATCTTATCCCCAACGTCAGTGAAATCATCACAATACATTAATCAAATAACAGTATGTATTTTCAGCATTTCTTACATAAGTGCTTGCCCATTTTGTGGATGAATTCAATCAATACCAGGCAATAAACTCTTCATTTTCAGTTCCTTGGTCTCTCTTAAACCAAACAAGACTTCTAACACAGCAGCACCAGTCAATCAGTAGTATTGATTCATGCTGTGAACACAGGCCCTGATGCCGGTAAAGGAGACTCTGTCTGTACCGACAAAGCTGCACTGCTCACAGCTCTCACACCATTTCTGCTGACTGAGGGAGTAAAGGTGTAGGAGTGGACTGGCCTGAAATTCTGCGGTGTTAAATCAGACATTCTCAAGCACCGAGGCAGGAGCGAATTCCACCATGTGTGCAAATATTTGTGCACTCCACTTTGGAAATCCCAAGCTGTGCCAAATCTGTGAGTTCTGTGAGTGTCAGCTCTGAAAGTATCACACATCTCCAGGTCAGTGTGATGTCAATGGAGACATGAAATGTCTCATTCGTTGTTGTAGCTCGGTTATATCTGGCTGACGGAGTTTGTGAAGTAGTTGACTGTTTGCCCAACCACATCATGTGACAGATGTTGGAGTGAAGAATGCACACAGAGGAGGGCATAGAGAAATCAAGGGGCATGAATCAAGTGGGCAACTTGTGATTGCACTAAGAAATGCCAGACGTTCCATTTGAGAGATGATTAGTTCAAAAACAATCAGAAATCAAAGAACATGGTTGATCAGTAGCTTGGGGCTATGGCCATGTGCACATGCTCATGATGTGAAGGGTTCAGAAGGCCTCATGTTGTGTGATTCTTCTTTTTTCTCTGCTTACCACTGATCTTATCAATTTCTACACCGAAGCATAAAAAGTTTCAAAGTAACCATTAAAATGATGTGGCGTTACAGTGCTGATATTACACACTCAAACCTTTATGCCTGAATGCCTAAAGCCGTTTCCCTGGATCAAACGTCACTACAAGTTCAGACTAACTTCTGTGAAGACACATCAGAGATCACTTGATCAATAAAACAGAACGATGCATTATAATGAGAGAGTTGGAACAGAGTGAATTCATGCATCAAAACGATAGAGTGAGAAAAGACTCAAGGAGAAGGAGCCCTGTAGACAAGCAAAGTAAACAAGTTTGGCGTGAGCTTGGTGGAGTCACTGGGTTTAGCAAAACATTCCAGAGTCTTCGAAACAAGCGGGCTTGTGAGTGCACAGGGGCAGAAACAAGGGGGCTTTAAATCACTGAACAGGAACAGCGCTGAAGGACTCCAATTCAATCATAAATATCTCAAGAGTGTTCACCCTCACACACCTACATGTCAGGTTTAGGGACTACCAGTCAGCTAAGTCACAATGTGATGATCAGACCAAATGACTTGGCAAACCTAATAAACCAGGTCCAGATAACATGGCTTCCCAGCACAGAAATGATATATTGCATGTATGCGTACTGTGGTTTCTACAAGTACAGAAAAATAATAATCTAATGATTTACACTAAACAAGAAATTATACTATCACATTCATAGTATTGATTAAGAAAGATAATTATGCTGATTTAAGCTGTAGTTGATGCAGAAGACATCTGAGCTTCTGATGAACATGGTAAATAGTAACGACTTTTGTTAAAATAAAATCTCATGTCAGATCACTATATACTTCCAGAGATAAACTACACCCAAAATGTATAAATGAAGTGATTTTCAATTCCCCCCTTGGGGGATCAATAAAGTATATCTTATCTTATAATATGCTGCACAAAAGCGTATCATGTCAAAGCGTTGATATAGCTACTTCCAAAAGTACTGGAAAGAATGACAATAGCAAATCAACAATGATAGAAGCTTACAACCACAGGAAACAATGCAAAGATAATGACTTCAAAAAGTAGGTTATCTGGGAATTTTTTTTTTTTTTGCTTTGAAACAAGCCAAACACATAAGAACTAAAAAAAACAAACAAAGAATATCTACAGTTTCTTTACAAGCCAAATGTCGGTCATGTTAGATGTTTATGTCATTAATAAAGATTATGTAATATGGACACTAATATAACTTGACCATAATGTACAGTACACAGCA
This sequence comes from Sphaeramia orbicularis, assembly GCF_902148855.1. Classification (NCBI taxonomy): domain Eukaryota; kingdom Metazoa; phylum Chordata; class Actinopteri; order Kurtiformes; family Apogonidae; genus Sphaeramia; species Sphaeramia orbicularis. The sequence goes on from NC_043957.1 coordinate 42,437,430, forward strand.
GTTGTTTGCCAGACTGATTGTGGCATTAAACAAAATGTGAAAATACAACAACTACATAAAGATAGATCTGGTTTTTGACTGACATGACTTGAATTCAGTTGCTGGTTAAAAATACAAAACAAAAATGAAAACATTGCAGAGATAGAAAAAGATGAGGCAGAGAGAGACGATATGTCCTTGGCCCACGTCCCACAGTCATGTCTAGTCGTGCTTGTCTGTAATCTTATAGGGCACACACGTGCATGCTTAAACAATGAGTCAATGTGCGCTTTAAGGTACACGGTGATCAAACGCTCACTCAATTACACAAACATGCATACAAACACGTTTTTATTGTCGATTTCATTAGCCAAATTGGACACTTTGCTCATTAGACACACACGGGTCTTAATAAAAACTTAACAGACACAGATATGAGAGGAAATAATGTTAGTGTCCTACTTTGTCATACCCTCATGACGAGGAGGAGATGCAGGCTTAACATTAGACAGTGAAGCAATTCTTCTGCCTTGATAAAATAATAAAGAGGCACTATTTATAGACACACAAATTGCGCAGCTTGACCTGAATGTGAAAGCAAAGTGAAACGTGACATGCCAACAAGGAAGCTGTTACCTAGAAGGAACATCACGAGTTGTTGTACAGAATCAACCTCTGAGATTACTCACGTAAAGATGGTGAAAAGGCTGCATGATAAAGACAAAAACACTGGCACACACAGACATAAGCAGATCTCCTGTGGGAAAGGAACCAGCAAGAAAAAAATGTCAAATGACTACATCATTCCTGCCTTATGTTATTTGGAAAATGTCTCATTTTAAGGGGGTGAAACGTGCTCTGAGAACTTTGAAGACCTCAACATGTTTGAAACACATGTTGCAGACAAACCCACAAACACTTTGATTATTTCTAACTGTACTGCTGTACACACCACAAACCAACAAACATCTGAAGATAATGAGTTAAAGCTAAACATCAAAAAGAACAGCCGTGGATGTTTAAGACGAGGTAATAAAATGAGCTAAACTCTCCACTGTAGACATTAGTATTCATCTGAAAAAGGTCTGAGTTTTCAAACTAAATCTTTAAATTAAACTTTAACATGTCTGCTCATTCATTGGGTGAAAGTATCTTGTTGAAGCTAATTTGTTACAGGGTCACCTGCTGTGATTTTATTCAAGGAGACCTCTGATGATGTCACAACGGTTAGCCCCTTCTGACTTTCTCTTTGGACGTCCCTGAGGCGTGAAATGGCCCCGCTGGGTCCTGTAGGGCCACAATAGGTCCTGGACATCTGTGTGGTTTAACAGTAGGCAGGGCATGAGTAGCCCAGAACATGTCTATGGACCTCCTACCGGCCCACCCTTAAGCCTCACACAAAAGCCTAGTTGCTACTTAACAATAAGACAGTCATGCACAAATTCACACTCAGCCTCTTTCACTTAATGACAACATATAGATTATCTTGTTTAACATTTGTTTTTGCAGGTATGAAATGTGCCAAAGTGTACCAAAAAATATCTAAGTCAAGGTTTCATGTTGCAGCGTAGTTCATGATTCTTGTGGCATTTATTTGATCCAAACCACATTGGTTCATTTTTAGATGAACAAATGTTGAGAAATTTCTGATTTAACCCATAAAGACCCAATTGTCCACGGGTGACCAAAACCATCTACTGATGTAAAATGTTTGATTCCTGTTGATTCACTTATCCTATCAATACGTGTAAATAATTAGTGTAAAATGCAGTTTTTCATCTTTTCATGGTCATCAGATATGACCCATTTGGACGTTCAGAGGCTCTGTAGTGAACGTGGAAACACCGTCATCTTCTACAACACTGATTCACCAGTAAAACCCATGGAGTTAGATCAATGACAGTAGATGGAGACACCTGTTTTTTTTCAGTTAATCATAGATTTTAATGAAAAAGTCACTTTTTCTTCAGTTTTCTCTGTTTCTGATATTATAACCCTCAACTTTAATCAGAATTTTTATGAATATCTACACAATAAGTAAATACGATACAAGAAAATACTTATCACTGGAAAACAAAGAGAATATTGTAATAATGATGATAAATCACTTAAAAAAGATTAACTAGCAAGAAAAATTCCTTTGGGAACTGCCACAAAAGTAGCACTGGGTCTTTATGGGATAATAAGTATCCATCTGTGTTTTTCATGAGTGAGGTGGTGTAGATGGGGTTTGACTCCACTAACAATTAGCACAAACACATACCACCTCTGCTTCTCTGCTTCTCACATGAGTTCAGTTGGTTAAAAATACTCAAAGACCTTTAAAATCACACAAACCTCTTTGAAAGAAATGGATTTTAAGTACCAGTAGAAACAATATGCCTGTCGGTGCCTGACAATATGCTCATTGTTTTCCATTTGTCACAAATATCTAGACATCTATTTACATCTTCATTCCATATTTGTGAACTCCTGCAGTGTAAGACTTTGTGACAACTGTGCACAGAGGGACCCATTACAGTGCATTATGTTTCAATCAGTTTGCATGTGTAATCAGCTTTTAATTAGCATCTGATTTACGTCGGCAACAGCAAATTATTCAGCTCTTTCTGCAGAGCCCTGGATGTGATCGACCATAGTGTTCTGCAGTCCATTACAGCTGACTGCTATTGTGAGCTGTATATAAATGTTGGCTTGATGTTACTGTCAACTTTGAAGAAACCACTGATAGCACTGTGTAATAGTCTCAGGTAATCATTTTTTTGGTTTGTTTTATTTAAAGCAAAACACCATATGTTTAAACATACACTTGTCAAAAACAAAACCACCCAGTGTTTAATGTGACCTTATTTTACACTTAACATGCCTTTAACTGTTTCGTTCCAAGTCTATATGCTGTTCACTCCATTAATCTAGCATTTTATATCAGGGATGATTTACACTTTTAACCCTTTGTCAAGGAGAATCCCAGAATAACATATGCTTCATGTTATTGTGGTATTTTACGCTGGAAGTGCTTCTGTGAAAAGAAAACTCCTTCCTGCAGAGTTTTTATAATACTTTGTCGGTTGACTGTTCCGTCTTGGGGTTTTTTTTGTCCTCATATTTCAATCCAGAGGGCCAACGTGCTGTTTAGTGTCTTCCATCTTTATGGGTTGGTTCTTCTGCCTGTCACTAATGGATCAACTGCCAATTTGTTCATGTGCAACAGTAACTCTACTTGGACAAACTGCCCAAAATACGTTGCTAGAGACAGAGTCATTCTGTGCTGCAGAGGGATTAATTGAGTTCAATTTCTTAATCAGATTAATCATGATGATGGATAAATCCATGTTAATGCATTAATTTTGACAGCCCTAATTTATTTATTTTATCTATATTTAGCAAGTACTTGCAAATTCCTCCATAACAACATAGTCCAGACTAAGCCTGGACAGAGTTAATTAAACCAACAGCCCTATTAGCCTCTATTCACATAGCTTTCCTATAATAATGAGGGACAAAGTTCTGGTTGTTACATAATGGTTTTAGCTCACTAGCATTGTGATTAGCATTACTAACTAATTGGGCCTCTAAGGTAATAAGCCAGAATAAATATACCCTTTACCATGATTACATCAAATTTCACATAGGTGGTGCTAGATTAAACAAAGCTTTGTGTAAATGTGACATGGTCTGTTACACAATGTTCAGACATTTCAGGGTGAGGGCTGAATAGTTAGCACACATAACTGACTGTTGAGGGGACAAAAGAGGATGTCATCATAAATAACGTGAAAGAGAAAATAATTCATGTGCTAAGTGATGTTGACATAATTCAGTGAACAGTTGTTGTGCACTCACGGCTGAGTGCTGCTACCTGAACAGCTCCTCTCATCTTAGACTACAAGTTCTGGATCACCGGTGTAAAATATTCATAATGCTTTCACATTTTTTGTTATATAATGCATCACAGTATCTATACACTTTGGATTATTCTACACAAAAATTATAAACTGCAGTTTCCTCATAACAAAAGCATGCTTTTAATAACAGTAGTGGAGGTCAGAAGTAGCTCACCACCAAAAATTGGAGGCTGTATCTTAACCTGAACAGAGCTAAAGTTTATCTGATTCCACATGGCCTTTGACCTGTTTGACTTGTGTGCAGCTAAGTCATACAGTATCAGTTACTGTCTTCTTGGAATTTCATACCTTTGGCCTAAAGGACGGATTGTGGAAAAAAATGAGCGCTCTAAGCAGGGGATTGTCAGCCCCTTGTGTGTTCCATTCATGCACCTTCACTGCCCAAGGAAAGCCTGTATTGAAAGAGGGGGTTAATTTAAGCGGGTTTACAAGGAGAATAGGCCGATGAAGTAGTGATCTTTTTCATCACGTATCCGATAAACAACATGCAGAAAGATCAGAGTGTCAGCTGAGGATAAACTATGTTATCTGGCACATGTTTTCCCCTTAAGCTGTAAACATGCTTAAATACGTGATGTGATCATTTGGATGACAAGGATGGGAAATGTCAACAAGGCTATCAGTTTTCAGGATGCGTGATACTGCTCATCGGACATGCAGCCGTTACGAGTATGCCCTGAGTGTTATTAGCTAATGCAGATGCGTCATCAAGGATCACATACCATAATGAATAACATCTTCACGCGCCATAATAATCTGTAATAGCATTTTGTTCCTGACACTGCTAAATTTGACATCATGCCCAGAAAAGTACATTAAATGAGCATGTTTTCCATTTTTAAGTACTTAAAACCAAACTGAATGTCCAATAATATTTATTTTATTGTATCCTAAAGTATGAGACATAGCATATATAATACAGCATAAAATATACAGTATGTAGCCCAAATACACTATGACTGTTAGGGTAACTGAGTGATTTTGATCCATAATTTAAGGACTCGCACAGAACTTCACACTGAAAGCTTTGCATAACAGGTTAATGGGTTGTCCACAGATGTGGCAACAGACATGCTGACTAAGAACTCCCATAACTCTCCTAGTACAGTACAAAGTGTTCCTGCGCTATATGGCCAGCAACGCACATACATTTAGAGCCATAATATTTAATGGCACATGTATTTCCAGCTGAACATACAATATTCTGTATAAATCTAAAATAGAAAGTCGGTAAGTAGGTAAAGAAATAAATTAGTGACATTCCAGGAAAGCTAATTAGATCCTGTCGCCACTGTTTGACCCACTTTTCTACTTTTTCCTTTCATGTGGGACAGTGAGCTATGTGGCAACAGTCAAGAAGATCCTTGACAGTGTTTGTGGAATATTTATTACCCAACGCTTTTTACTTCAGTAGAGAGGTTAGGCCACAGGGCACTGACCCCTAGATTTAATGGTAAAATGCTGCATCCCCTCTCTGTCACCCGCCTTTGAAGATGCACATCTGCACCTGCACACACACACACACACACACACACACACACGGAAGTTGAGGATATTTCATGATGAAGCTCAATTCCATGCTCCTCCTTGCCCTTAAAGATGCTCACACTGATATTAAAACATTTTGATGTAGGCTGAGGATAGAAATCTTCAAAGCAGGTCTGATTATCTGTGTTCTTAGCTTTTGCGAGATGTTCGATCTCATAAGCACTGTATTATTTAGGAGCCAGTGCCTAGAGGAACTAGCCAGGGAGCTAGAGGGCTATTTTAATGGACTCAGTCCTGCATGGGTACGACCACTTCATTAGTTTTTCATGGGACAAACGTGGTAAGAGGGTTGAAGCTATGTCTAAGTCTGAGGCTATATTCATTTGGGTCACCTCCATATGTGGCTTTAAATCTGATACGAAACTATCTAATTTCCATATGACCTCAGTCTGAACAGTCATTATGTCAGTCTTGAAAACATCGTTCGTCACTCAATGAAAAAAAATTGGCCTTGATTATACTATACCTCGTACTCACTATCATACACTCATGACTTTAGTAGCCTACACAGAACACTTCAGCACAGTATGTGTGTGTGTGTGTGTGTGTGTGTGTGTGTGTGTGTGTGTGTGTGTGAATAAATCTGAACGGAGCACTGAAGTGTTGAAGTGTAAGCAGAGTCATAAAACTGCATACACATGTATCCACCCACATACATATACATAATCAAAGTCACATGAAACACACAAAAAAATGTATATCTGATGATGATAATCTAAGGTATGGACATGAAAACAGGTATTTGGTGTCCGTATCTTGAAGCAGTTCCCACATATTGAAGGCAAACTGTCTTTAAATCTGTTCCTCAGAAACCCTGATGGCAGCAGACAGCTTCCTTGCAGCACTCTTCTGCCTCAGACAATGACAGTGCAGTTTTCCTATCCTATTTGCTAACCCTGTCAAAGATTCTTTAACTTGCAGTATCCTTGGGAGGCACCAATATCAGCTTAAAGTGTAAATCATACAACATACACGCCAAGACTCATATTAGGATGTGCAAAATACAGGCAGGCAAACACATACCTGACAAATGCCCACATACAGACACACATGCATACACCTGCTGTGTCAATCACTGTCAGAGTCACTCACCTGACAGTCGACTCTCTCGGCCAGTCTTGCTGAGCATATCTAGAGCTTTGGAGGTTGATGATCTGATGTGGTCACTGAAGGATCTCTGAAGTAGCAGCAACCTCATAGAGCGAGACATACCTGCTTCAACCAGACCTACATAGAACTGATCCAAACCTAAATACGTCAGACCAGATCCTCACTTTGTCTCCTCACCTTATTGTCGTCCTAGTGAAGTCTAATTTTGCAAATATTTCTTAAAGCAATGGTAAGATTACTAGTTTATACATCCCAGCTCCATCCCCTGTACTGGTCCTGCTTCTGCCTCCCTTTCTTTCTGACTCTGTTCTGCTCCACTGTAGATTGTACACTCCCGTCTGCGGCACCAAGCATCAGTGCGGTAACTGCTGGGACACATCCAGCCAGTGCTGCAATGCTCTCATATTCTATTCTGTCAGTGTGTGTGTGTGTGTGTGTGTGTGTGTGTATATGTGTGTAAGTGTGAGTAAGTGCTTTCTAATACAAGCTCCAGTGCTCTCTGTGAATATCTGAGTGGTTTACAGTCACGACAAGCATTCTCCCACCCTGTCTTTTTCATGTCACTTATATTTCTATTTCTGCATCCTTTTTCTGTCACCTTCCTCCTCCGCTTACACCTGCCCTACCCCACCGAGACACAAACAGCATCAGTGTGTGTTATATAAGCCAGTGCCAGGAAGGCTGTGTCCTCAAGTCCTGTCCTTGTCCACTAGCGGCTAAAGCAGCAGACAATGGTGAAGTCAAACCAAAGGGCAGGATGTGACATAATGACAGAGCAAGGATAAGGTTTAATCGAATTATACACAGCTGCAAGACAAATGGTTGGTAGTAAATACATTTTGGGGGACTCAGCAACAGCAATTTAACTCGGTTTTAATGTACCACAGAAACCTCTTAGCTATACCCTACAGCTGATAATCACTTTCCTCACCACTCTGCCATGGAAAATGGTCCAACTCACAACATAACTTTACTGTAAATACATTACATTAGAAGATGAGCATAAAAACAGACACATACAACACACGCAAACAGCTATTGAGAAATAGGTGTGTACTGTAAATATTATATAACAAAAACTAAGCTACTGAAATGGACAAAAACAACACAATGGAGTCCATTACTTATGTTGTTGTTAAGTTAATCGGATAATGTTGCGTTAGCCTCTATAGGAAAGCAGAACTCCCAGGGGTCCGTAAAGAAGCTTAGTCATTGGTGACTTACTGGGCGAAAACAAGAAAACAGCAACTTCATATTCATTACAGAAATGCTGTTAGTTACCACGGTGGGTGTGGGTTTTACACTGTGATTACCCTGGCTTACTGGATGAACTCTGCAGGAATAAAGGTGAATATTTCTGTCAGGCCATGGCAGCCCTGGCAGAAGTTTATCATTCTCCTTTCTTATGCTATCTGTATATTACATTTTGAGCATATCTCTTACTACGTGGAGGAACAAAAATTTCTGAGCTCCGGCTACACTGTGAAAATGTAAAGTTTTGACACAGAAACATCTTTTTGTGTCATTTTGTTTTTGAGGACTTTAATCCTTTTAACACCACAACACTCATATTCACAGGCTCCACCAATACAACTTCTTTCCTGGCACTACTTTGCAAATGCTTTCAGTGCCACCAACAAGCACGTTAAGCAACCCAGAAAACTTTTACCCCTAATCCAGAATGAGAGTGGATGGAGCCAGATTATTAACAAAGTGTGGAGATACAGTAGATCTGGCAACGTGAGACCAGCAATGTGAGATTTAGTCCCAATCCTCCTTCATACGGTCTAACTAAGTTTGGAGTATTATTTCCTGTAACATATTCCTTGGAAATAACAGGAAACAAATTATGATTTACAAAGTTCTACTGACATCATGAATGCAGACACATCTACATTAACAAATCAGCTAAAGCATTCCATGAAAAAGTTTTAGATGATCAGTTATGAAGATATTTGCATTATTTATTTGATGGCTAATTTCTGTGCACCAGTAGCCATGACTGTTTCAGTTTGGAATGCATTCTGGAGTAATTTTGAGTCTGCATCTGAAAACACTCCATTTGGAGACCCATTTGAATGACTAGATGATGAGCACCCTTCAATGTGGATACCCATCCCTATTAGGGGTGTGTATTGGCAGGAATCTGGCGATGCAATACAAATCACAATATTGGATCACAATACAATACATCACGATACATCACGATACTGTTAAAAAGGCAATTTTTTGTTTGTTTCTCTTTTTTCAAATGATTATTTCCTTGAAGAATTGAATTACACCCGAAATATGCACAAATACTAAAAATATTTTATTTGATCAGAACAGGATCTAATGCTGTATCACAACATTTTCCTGTGTAAAAGCTTAAATTCTGTTTTACAGACACTACAGTTTAAGATCCTGTTCAAATGTTCATATTCTATTAGTTCAGAACTAACATCATAACATTATTTTTGTGCAATCCCAACAAAGGAACTAACATTATTTAATAAAACAGTGTTAAATAAAATAAATAAAATATAAACAAAAAAGAAAAACAAAAAATGAACCTCCACAATATCTGCATTTGAATAAATACCGAAAAATATCGATACAATACTTTTTAATATTGATACAGTACTGTGAAATGAAATATTGCGATATATTGCAGAACCGATATTTTCTTACACCCCTAATCCCTATGCAGGAGTGCACAGAACAGTGTGATAAAGGTCAAATGGGGGAACTGGGATATTGGGATTGGTTCTTCTGTAAATCCCCCAAGTGCAAACTTACCCAAACCAATTTGTGTCAACAGTTGTCAAATTTTTAAATCTCACGGTCAGATATCAATATTATTATACCATATCAAGGGCCTTTTTTCAAGTAATATGAGGTCAAGTTATGCTAAAGTTAAATGTGAATACCTTTACTGATCTTAAGATGAGCTTGATCAAGTATAATGATAATATAAGTGAATTAAGAGTCTGAATTCGTTTGTGCATGCAGCTGTCAGCAGTCTTAGTTGTTAACATCACCCTTCACTACATTCTATTCTAAGCTCACACTTGAGAAAATCAGCAAATTGTGCTGATTGCTCCAGCAAGTGAAGGTAATGTACCCAGCACCAGCTTTTTGCTGCCTGCTGATAGCATTGTGCTCATCGTGGTCAATTGATTTTATGGCCTCTTGAGGATGGCGTAGACTGATAAGGCTGGATTTCTGCATCTCTGCATTTTCACAACCCTTTAGTGTTCACTCTTGACCTCTTTAACAATGTTGTAAATGAGGATTAGGTGTTTTATGCAGAAAAACAAACATCCTGTAAAAGTATCACGTTTTACTATCGCTAGCACACCTGCTTGACTCACATGACATCTGAATCAAATTATAGTTTCCATTCATGCTTGTGAGTGTGTGTGTACAAAGATAGACACACATTTGAGCCAAGTACATCGGGGGTTTTATCACAAGTACACTTTCTCTGTGTCTTCTTCACATGTGATAAGGGGGCAATACACAAACTGTAACCTGGATATGGGGAAGAAATGCCCTGAAGTGGAGAGGGGTGGAGCTGCTCAGGGGAAAAACAATGCAGCTCATAACACAGGAAGGAAAGTCTTACCAATGCCCCCCCCCTGCATGAAACAAGTCAGGAGTTTGTGCCTGCAAGTAAGTCCACAGAGCAGAGGCAGGAGTATGTTACCTGCCTGCAAACTGACCTAGAAATGGAGACAAGGGAGATGAAAAACGAGGGGAGGGGTATTTCTCGGAGGACTTCAAACAGTGTATATAAACAGTACGTGAACGTCTATCATCAAAATGGCTGTTAAAAACAATGCCCCATAGTCTATTCTTTACAATACGGCCAAAAATGTGTCGGTACGCTGAAGCATGTATGTGTGGGTGTGCCTGAGTGTGACTGTAATTGTGTTCTAGTTCTTTGATGTGACCATCTGCTGGAGGTCTAACACTGCTATCAAACACCCACTCCTTTCCTTACTGTCTGCCCTCTTTTCATAAACTTCAATATTTGATAGCATGGCACCTTGTATGTGTCAGTACTACGTAATGCAAAAATCAATCTACAGCAAGACAGCAGACAAACAGACGCCTACAGACATAAACAGTAACACAGCTAACATCTTAGACTCCTGCCTGCTATACATGCACTCCAGGAATAACCTCTACAGTTTCTAAAGGGGTGCATGTCAAGGAGATTTTGTCAAAATATGAAATGTAAATCCCCGTTTTTGTTAAGAAAGGAAAACTATGATTGCAAATTTATACTGTTCTTTAGAAATAGTAACTAATAGTGGTGTAGTCAAGTCATGACCGAGACCAGAGTGTATGAAGACCAAGGCCAAACTAAATACACAGCAACAGCATTATGGGAAGCTTTTCAAGTATCACAAATGAATGTAGTAAAAGTGGTGAAATGAGTCCCAGTGAATAAGAATGAGGCAGCCTGTAGAAGTTTTACATTTATATGAAGTCCTTGATTTTTTTTTTTTTTTTTTTTTCATAGTTACAGTACACCTGGACAAGGAAAAATACATTTGGGACCATGATGAGCCAAGCCCAAAGAGGGATCTTAAGACTAGTCTTGAGACCGTACTAATCTCAGCTGCTGTAACACTACTAACTAGTAAGACGATTGTTGAAATGAATTGTCCGAAACCTTTAGATACCAGATGCTATAGGTTTGAGAGAATAAAACGTACTTAGTTAGGAAGCAAAGACATATGAATAGCTCAATAAATATTATGTATAATTGTTTCTGAGAGGAGGATAGAAGTAATAGATGTGTACAAATGTTTAAACTAATAGTGTTCAAAGCACAGGCTAACATAAACAATACATAAGTAATAAAATGGATGCACAAATGTGAATGAAATAGGCAAAATACTACAGATAATAGTTATTTTGTATAGAAAATATTGGGACAATATACAGAGTATAATTATTGGTGTTAAACTTATAAAAACTTTGTCCTCTATAACTTTATAGCCCATAAATTAGTGGATGAGTAAAGGGGTACTGGAGCATATCTAACTGCACACTGGAGACACAAAAACATAACAAATGTTGGGAACCACTGTTGTTGACAGTTCAGTCCCCAAAGACCCATACAGGTAGAATAAACCAGCCAGGAAGTGACAGAGCCAGATGAGCCAGGGCTATTCATAAGTCTCCAGGGACACCACAGGCATCTAAACTGCAGTAGTGGGTGAAACTCCATGCTGGGTTTCACAGTGGTTTAGAGTAGTTTAACATGTATAACAAAATGCAGCAAAATAAGCCCTAATGTGCAATTTTTCATGACAGGTTTGATATTCTGAGGAAGAGTGTGAAGTGTGAAGCTGTGCGATGACTATTTTCCTGTTATCACACTCAAATTGCGTAAATATAACTTGTGCATAAAAATTTACCTAATGGAAAAATGACAATTTTGCCAAAAGTCCTATTTTTTGATTAAAAGTTTTTGCGCTGGTAAGAGGTGGTTTTGCGGGTGTAGTGCAAATGGTGTATCACCCAAAACTGCAAAGAATGTCTTTCCATGAAAGACCTTTTTCCGCAACTAGAGTCAGGTGAATTAAAAAACCGGATGTTGACGTACGTTACAACAAGCGAAGAAGAAGAAGAAACATGTCGCGGTATGTGTGGACACACCAGGAAACCCAATCATTTTTAAATTTACTACGAGATAGAGGGTAATTATATAATAAAAATTATTCATTATTTTGCAGATATATTATCTGTAAATCAACACCATATTTACGTTTGTTACCATGTTTATGGAATGACTTCTCGTATCATCTTGTGATTTGTGATTTAATGGAAAAACCGATATTGTGCACTTCTGTTTTTTCGACATTTAGTAAATATCTGTAAAGTTTTGTGCAGATGTCCAATGGAAAAGTGACTTATGTTAAGGAATCTGCAAATGTCATGTCACGAAATCTCTAACACTGCTTCTGGTCGATCTGTCTTGATGGACATTAACATAAATTACCAAACAGAGTTTATAGTTATCCAGATGAAAATCATACACACAAACTTCTCTGAAGACACAACCTTATTGATGGCAATAAAGTTGAATTTAAGTCAAAATATGCAAATCCATAGAGACTCTACTGTATATAGCTCTCTTAAAATAGCCTTCTGCTACATCATATAAAAGGTCATGGTACAGCAAACACCTGGTTTACTATCATACATATGGTTACTCATTGACATAGCTCATTGGGAAATATGTACACAAAAAGTACATTAACCTATTTTACACAACAGGGCATATCACACTTTAATCTATATATGAAACACATACCAATCAGATGAATAATAAAGCTAAAAACACACTCTCTGTAAAGGTTTCTTTCTTTGGAACAGGAGAGTCTTTTGTTGTTGTTACTCTGGGAGTCAAGCGAGCTGACTTCCTGTTGTAAATTCCCCTTCATGCAGCGGTTTCCTGTTCAGAGCACCACCACTAAGGAGATGGATGGCTGAAGAAACAGCTCTCATGACTGAAGACTGAACTTTGACATGGGTATATCGGAGTTACAGGAAAAAAATATAACCTTTTATAAATGAGCATCTCCATTCCCAGTCTAGAACGTGCGCTATTGTACAGTACTTCAACAGAAATTTTAATGAGGAATAACCCATTTTAACAAAAACACTTTAAATACATGCAAACTTCAATATGTATAAAGTTCAAAAATGTTCAGCCTTCAGATTATGAAAAATATATTCATGAGCTAATCACACATGTAAAAGTGTAAAAGGCGAATGATTTGCTTCCAAATTAGGTTATTACTACTGTGAGTGTTTTTCCTTGGAAGTGTGATGTACAACTGTGTGTGTATGTCTCCACACAGGAAGCTGACAAGAGAGTGAGTTAAATGGGAGGGAATGGGAGGGTCCGGGTGGGGGTGTCAGGGTTGAGCCTGGCATAGACTGACGATGGAGACCAGGAATGTGACCTTGCACAAACACAACTCCTGTACTGTGTATGAAGGGGTGGCAAAGAAGTGGGATAAGGCAAACTCAATCAAAGAGCAGGGATAGGTTGTAGAAAAACAAACATCAGTCATGGGTTATTATTGACTTGGCTCCAGGCTGAGAGAGCTTCATTACATCTGTCAAAGCACCATCGCAGTCAAGAGCAATGTCCTCAAAGGCCATGTGGCTAGCAGGCTATAAAACAAGAAGGAAGCAGCGCAGCAGGAAATACAAGTAGTTTAGTGTGAATGAAAACCGATTTCACTGACATTCCCCAAATTAAGTGGAAATGAATCCAGTGATTAGTGATTTCATGGAGCCAAAAAGCTCAGTCACAAGATCTGTGCAGGAATTTTGTGATTTCCAGACACCAACTGTGCTGAATAGGACTTGTGTATCCTAATTAATATAATTTAGCAACTTCATAACAGGAACTAACAATTATTTTCATTGTTGATGGAACCTTTGATAATTTTGTTAAGTTTGTTTGGTCTGAAAATTGTCAGAAAAGTTGTGTCACAGTCCAAAGAAACTCAGTTTACTGACACTGGGGACCACAGAAACATGAATACATTCATATTTAAGAAGCTGAAAATCAATCTATTTTACTTGTCTTTTAAAAAAAAAATAACATTACTGAAATTATTAACAGGGTTCAAGTTAAATTTAAGACTTTTTGAGACCTTATTAAGACTACTCAGAACACAATTTAATGCCTTTTTTATGGCCATATAGGCAAAAATTTGTGACTCCTAGAATTTAGGAAAATGTATTCATTTATTCCAATGCCTTGATTCCCACCATTCCAAGTCATTTCTCACTGGGGCAAAGTTAGCGATAACTGGTTCCTAATTTCAATATAAATTGGGTTGGAACAGGTGGAACTGAGTAGATTAACGTTACTTTCTTTGCAGTTTGGACATTTAACAGACACATTTAAACCATTTACGGCAACATATTTTAAGACCTACCATATCAAATCTAATACCTTTTCAAGACGTTTTTTTTAAGGTATTAAATGCAGATTTGTAAATTCAAGACTTTTAAGACTTTTTGGCCCAATCCCAGTCTTTGTTAAAGGTGAACACCAGTCAGACAGACTGTAATAATATGGTGAATAATTGTGGAATCTCCAAAGGTCAGTACTGTTCTGAGAATCACAACGTTAAATACACATAGCATGAACTTGTCATTGGAATTCCAAGACAGGAAACTGTGAATAAGTTAAAAAAAGAAGAAAAAAAAAGCAGACAGACATAAATGATGAGACAAGTTATTTACAGGAACCAACTCCCTAATGTCAGAATGGCCTTCCCATACAGGACCCCGCTGTGGGTGTTAAACCACTTCCTCTTTTCCTTAGTCTCACTTTCCTCCTCATGTAAGCGCTGCGATAACTGTAGACTATGAGGCTGTGAGTCCAGGTAAAAGGTCAGGCTTTCACCCTACTGTTTAGATGCCCATCATTGAGTTCCGTTTATATATTCCCATTGGTGTATTTTTAGATCAGGAGGGCAGAGCATGGAAGCTTTAACCTCAGTTACAGTCCAAAAAAAAAAAGAATAAAAGAGGGATTTCAAGAATGTGGTGTTGACAAGCTCTAACACCGATGATAATCTTACTCATTACTGAATATCTGTATTCCCAGTTACTACACACAAATGATAGATTCATTTATAATATAAAACATGCTTTTATGGGGTGTTTTAACCTGGAACAACATACCATTATATTTAACACAGATTAATGCTGAGGGCACCTTCAGAAAGGACTTAAAATCAGATATTATTCAGAAAGAACTCATTTGAGGCTACATGACGGAAGTGACTTTATTGAGTAAAAACTGTGAACTAGTATCTCTGTACCAAGTATCAATTACTTATTTAGTGAAGTTGTTGTTAGGCTTATTGGGATGGCATTCTAAATTGTGTATCAGGTACAATATCAGGGGTGTGATCTAAAGTGGGCCGGACCAGTAAAATAATAACATAAAAAAATATGATGACAACTTCAAACTTTTCTCTTTGTTTGAGAGTGGAAAAAGTAAACTTACATTCTAAAAATGTTCACATCTACAAACTATTTTTTTTTGGAATGTGAATAACATAAACAACCATGAGCAACCTGAAATTTAAAAAAAGAAAAAGATGAAATAGCCCAATTTTAACAATATTATATTTCAGCTTATCATTTACACATGTGCATTACAACTTACAGATCACAGTGGACCTACAAATACACAAAACATTTAGTAACACGCAGAATGTTGTTGAAATTCCACTTACTTTTCCTAAGATGTTTCAGGTTGTTCATATATGTTCAGGTTATTCACACTTTTTGTGAAAGGATAGTTTGTAGATGTAAACATTTTCTTTTTATTATTTTTATTAATCTTACTTTTTTCCATGCCAAAACAAAGAGAAAAATTTGGACTTGTCTGGCTGAATTGGACCTTTTGATGGGCCAGTATTGGCCCATGGGCCGTATGCTTGACATCTCTGAGCTAGATAGTCCACTCACTGTTTGTTCTTGAATTGAACATTTACTTATATCTATATATAATGTTTTATCTCATATAGTGGGTCCAGAAATAAAGACTAGCACGTTTTAATGTTTCTGGTGTGCACAAAAGGTTCCCTTATAACCAGAGGTGTAGTCCAGGGTATACAGCGGTATACGGACTATACCCACTTATTTTTCAGTCAGCACTGGGTGTACCCACTTCTAAATCTCCCTGATGCACACCATTCGGTAGTATCTGAGCCAAATTGACTATTTTTTCCCCTCAAATGGTGAAGCCATGACCCGCCCTACTCTGCCTCTAATTGGCTAGTACTCAGTGCCGTCACTGATTTAACTTTAGGCATGAGGACTGATGAGCCAATCAGAGGCAGAGTAAAGCGGGTTATGCTAAGGAAAATATTGCTAACTAGCGCTGGCCACCTCTGGAACCTGACTGGACACCTCAGGTGCCAGTGCCACCCCAGATGATTGACAAGTCACTGCACATCTCTTTGAAAGATGCGCGTTTATTGGAAATGGGAAGGAGACAGGTAGAATAAACATCTTTCAAATGAGTGACACATATCGAGAGAACCTACTTTCATTGAATATAATTCTGAGGTAAGTTTTAAGGTGGTTTCAGAATGGGTCACTGTTTTAAACTACTGGTCATATGACTGCACATTTAGAGAAGAGATGCTATCGTCAATAGTTAAACTGTGTGAGTAGGCTGACGTTATGAAAGGCTAATGTTACCCTATATTTGCCTTATGTTGAATACATTTACATTCATGCAGACCAGTAATACCTACAAACTGCTCCTGATCAAGTTATGATAATTTTATAATAGTGAGCAAATACGAATGTTGGGTTTTTGGGTAAACTAAATTAGAGTAGTCTTGCACGTCACTGTTTTTAAAACGATGTTTTTCTGGACTTTAAAAAAAAAAAAAAAAAAAAAAAAGAAACCAAAAATTGAGAGTATACCCACTTCTCCAGGTACCACTACACCACTGCTTATAACGTTGACCAATAGGAGAAGAGTGGCTCAAGCTTCTACAACTTTAATCATGCAGGAATCATTATTTTCACCACAAGTTCTCTATCAGGGGTTCACAGCGTATACTTTTCTCTCCATGTGACCAAGAACAGGTCCACAATCAGACCCTATTACAGACATCATACCAGACACCATTGTTTGTTTACATTCTTTTTTACAGTTGGTCGCAAACACCTCCATGAACACGAATGTCATGAAAGATAGCAAGTGATGATTGGCTGGGGAGCAGTGTGTAGTCTGTCATGTCTCTCAGCCAAAACCACAGCAAGAATTTATGCCTCTGCTTTTACATAATCTGATACAGTGACCCTCATGAAACACAAAAATGTAGTGTAGTCTGGACTTTACTTATGTAAATGTGTCCTGTAATTTGTAATGTGGTATTACTTGTGTTAACAGTTGTATTTGTATAAAAACCTTTCAGACTGCTAAGGAAATCTTCAGAAATTATTCACTGAAAGGGAAGGGATCTGTAATTTAAGGGGCAGATTTAATTTCAAAATTCTGAGGCTGCACACTACTAGAAGAAGTTTTAGTATATCTGTGTGAGGTGTTAAATTATGGAATAGATTGAGGGAGGAGCACAAAGAATGTTCAACCATAAACCAATTCAAAAACACTTATAAGAAATTGTTTTTCACAAGATATAGGCTAGCGATGAGGGTTATTAATTGTCACCATATGTTCACTGTTGTTTAAGTATATATTTCTTTCTTTGAGTTACATATTATTTATTTATATTCTGCCAGCACAATTAAAAAATGCAAAGTTAAAAGATTATATGAGTATGTGTATGTGTACTTGTATGATGTGTGTAAACGTATGTACGTAGGTATGCGTAGACAGATGTGCGAGTGAGTGTGTGTGTGTGTGCGAATAAATATAAAACAGTAATGTAAAAGGAAGGAGATAAATATATATTAACATTTTAAGGAGAAGGGGCTGGATTAAATAAGTTGCACTTCTTTCCACCCCATTTCGGGCATGTAAATGAAACTATTATGCTGTTCCTCTTTCTAAGATTGTCTTGATTGTTGATTTTTTTAATTATTATTTGTGTTTTACTTGTTCACATATATATAAAATTTCATTGCATGTTCAGAATAAATCACTAAATCAAAAATCAAAATCAAAGTGCATTTATTTTATATGCAACACTTGAAAAAAAAAATCCTTTATGTTCTCTTAAGGCCCAGTTCAGTCCGTCTCTCATCTTGATGTCAATAATGTATGTCATATTCCTCATCATATTACATGCACAACTTCCTACACCAATGATAAGAACAGTTATGCAAACTGGATGCATAACTCTCTTATCATCTTGCTATGGTATGCTGTTTGTTACATCATTTATCACCATTGCAGTGTACTATAATTCTGCAGCCGCGCTAAAGCTCAGGCTGTAACAAATGCCACAGGAGCCCCATAAAGAACATTTCTAACAACAGGCTGTCAGCGCTAACTATGCTGCATGTAGACACATCCTCTTTGTGTGCAGGAAGCCATGACACTGACCACTCACAAAGGTACACCCAGCACTGCAGGGAGGTCATCAAGTGTGCTATTACAGAACTTGTGCTGCGGAAACTTCTTGATGATCAATGGTGTGCTTCCGTTGTCACAGAGATAGTAAATTTAACCATGAATGAGCTGTCTTTCATGGCAGTGCAGCAGGAGCCTTTAGGGCACTGCGTGTGATGTAACACTGTCACAAATGTGTCATTCCCAGGGGCTTAAATGGTGGAGATACAGAGAGCGCTTTGAAGTGTCACAATGAACACTGGCCTTTGTGCTTCATCAAGTCCCCCAAAACTTCGCCGGCTTCTATCGTACCCACCCTACCAGAGTGCTGGATTCTGTCACACATACAGAGATGGAGGTTACATAACTTGCTTACAGGAAGTCAGAAAGATTTAAATGAAGAAAAAAAAAAATTTCAAGAATGTTTGACCACTTTGAAGTTGGCATTTTTGCAAGATTCAGTCTGCTCCCAAAAAAAAAAAAAAAAAAATACAGTGAGCCTTTTTGCCAAAAGGTACAGCATGCACACATATACACACACATGAACAAACATACTGACAGCTCCTGCACAGTTCCCATGAAAGCTTTTCAGCAAGTGGCAGTAATTAGAGGGAGAGACAGAGAGAGAGTGAGTGAGGAGTCCCAGCAGGCTTTGAGACAGTAGGGGGTAATATAAAAGCCTTGTCCCCATGTCGAACCACCTCTCTGGTATTGTTTACCAGTGGACTGACGACATGGGGGGGTGTTTAATGAACACTGCCCCCCCATCGGTTGTCTGAAAGTAGGTCTGTCCATCCATAGTTTCCTGATGAGCTTGTGCAACACCAGCAGACTGCTGACACAGAGGTCAGGGCCAGAATGGAGGGGGCAGTCAGTGCAGATTGAGTTTATTCTTTAGATTGATTCATTATAAAGTGTACCAAATGGATGGCAGAGGCAATGACATAACATGTTAATACAGAAACAGCAATTCATCAGAAGGACTGATAACGTCTGTCAGTCAGTTAAACAAATGCTGCAGAAAAATGCATGGGCTTTAGGACATGTATTTGTGCAGAAGAAACTAATGTACCCATGACTAGACTATGAGTTATGAGGAGGTACAGATAAATAACTATAGGTCAAAAAAATGTGCCACTAGTCTTAACATCCAGTCTGGCTCTTATCTTGAAAAGGCGACAGGCTTGATTGTTTTGCAGATGAGTCAAGGATCTTATCTTGACTTGCATCCGCCATCTCATCAAACTAGAGCCTGTCCTCCTCCATTCAGCAACCCCCTCCTCCTGAAACTCCCCCTTCAGTTCTCTCAGCCCCATGTGGTGAACATTTGACAGGATATCAATCAGATATTACTTTGCAAAACCTTTTAACATGACACCAGAAAAGACCCAGGTAGGGTCAGATGTAGACAGGCACTTCTCCAAACATAAAGGATAAAAAATAAGTTATAATAGCCAAAACAAATGCTAATGATAATACTTTAAGCTAACCATATTCTGTGAGGAACCTGAACTGGTGTAATACATGTATTTATGAAAGAAGAAAAGATAAAAGAATAGAAGGGACTTACCAGCATTTTCTCTCTCAGATATGGCAGAGTTGCTCTGTAAAAGAGAGGAGACGGAAGATTATAACTGGGATTGCTTATGTTACAGGTATATTTGCAACTCAATGTTTAGCAGTAAACTTTCCTCAAACTTAGGACAAACCCACATAAACCATAAGGCAGCAGTATTTCTGCTGTTCTGTCTTTGTACCACAGAGGCTGTGGGCTTTGTAAGCATACCAATAAGACAACTAACCATAAAAACAGTCACCATGGGAAGGTTTGTTATAACCCTGTATGCATAGTTTTACAATGTGCACACTTTCTAATAAATGGTAACAACAGATAACAAACCCACCAGGGACGTCTGCACAAATATCACCTCACTGAAAGTCCAAGTAGACCACATACACTTCTCTGATTCAATGTTGATTCAGCCCTCATGAAAGTCGTCTGGAGGGACATTACAGATAAAATCACAGTACTATGTGGACATAGTGGATTCTCATCATTCTGTGCATGTAATATTTCCTAATTTGGATTGTTTGGAAGTCTAGTAACTGCTACTACGTAGTTTTGGGACAAAATAGAGCAGTTTTTGTTCTTTTGTTCATTGATACCATGTGTGTAAGGCAGCAGTAGGTTGGAATGCAGAGGTCTTTCTTGCCTCTGACTTTTGACCTCGGGTTCGTTGGCTGACCTCCACACCCTGACCTGTTTTAATCCACACTCCCCTTGACCAGATCAGAAATAGAAAGGGAGACAAGAATAAGGTGGATTTTATATTGTATAACTCTACAATATAAAAAGATACCAACAGGTTACTAGCTTTTTATTACCACAGGAATGTAATGTTTTTTCTTTCAGGTAGAAAAATGACAGCAACAATTTTCATGAAACTCGGCAAAGGATATGACATGGACCACTGATCAAGTCATTACATTTTTGAGTAGATCCAGCAATTATATGTCTTTTTTCATACTTATGACCTTGCAAGATGTTATGATGTTTGATTTGTTATGGGCCTTTGCAGAGATGTAAATTCAAGGTTTTAATAGCAAATTATAAAAAAAAAAAAAAAAGTTTTTCTCCCATATCTGAACATATTTTTTCTGTTACCCCACAATATCCATCTTCTTGATAAGTCCTGAAGCATGCTTTCTTATCTTATATTAAGATGGACCGTTCTTATTTTGAATAAATTTACAACTTTGTTGCTATTAATAAACTGATAAATGTACTGTATTGAACATGAATGTAGCTGGTGATCCCCTTATACTCTATAATTGATCTATTTTGGTTACCTCGTGGTTGTAGTGTTTTAACCCATAAAGACCCAGCGCTACTTTTATGTCAGTTCCCAAATGAAATTTTCTCTCTATCTAACCTTTCTTAGGTGATATATCACCATTTATTTATAATATTATCCTCAGTATTTTATCAGTATAAATCAGGTATTTTCCTGTGTGTAATTCATTGATGATATAGATGTTCATAAAAACTCAGATTAAAGTTGAGGGTTATTATGTCAAAAAGAGAGAAAACTGCAGAAAAAGTGACTTTTTCAGTAAAATGTATCATTAACTGAACATAAACCAAGCATTTCCATCCACTGTCATTGATCCAACTCTATGGGTTTTACTGGTGAATCAATGTTGTAGAAGATGACAGTGTTTCCATGTTCACTACGGAGCCCCTGAATGTCCAGATGGATCATATCTGAAAGACCATGAAAAGATGAAAAACTGCATTTTACATCAATTATTTACATTGACTTATAGGATTAGTGGACCACCAGGTATTAAACATTTTATGTCAGTAGATGCTTTTGGTCAGTGATGGATGTTTGGGTCTTTATGAATTAATATTTTTAATGTACATATAGACACACATATTTTTTTTGTTTGCTTGATCTGATTTCATTGTCTTTTTCCTCTTTTTGTTTTTATTTTTCTGTTCTTCAGTTTGTCCCTTTTTTGTTATTATTTGTGATGTATGCTGGGACTCAAAACAAGAAAATAAATACATTTCCTAATGTAAGTAACAGGACCAGACACAATGTAAAGTATTGCTTTTTATCAAAACCGTTACTGTTATTATCCAATAAAAGTCCCCTGAGTCTTTCTACTCTCCAGAATCTGCTGTATCCAACTGCAATTTGAAGTCTCCTTTATTTGCTCTGAGTCACCTTTTATTTGGGAGCTATGCTCATTTCCTGCTGTATACTACCTCATTTCTTCCACACGACAAAAAAGACAGGACTTTTTCATATCACAAACACTGTTGTCAATTATGATTTACCTGAACAAACAAAAGTGACTAGTAAGGAAACTGACTTGTAAGCAGGTCAAAATGTAAGTTAATAGTATGTTTTATTACTTAATCTGACTCAAAGTAAATTGTAAAAGAAGGATCCAATAAAACAAATGATAAACCACAAAATATGTGACTTTAATACTTCTCAAATATCAAGGAGGTTCTTATATTTTATGATGAACCACCACAAACGTAACACAGTCTGAGGAATACAATGCCTGTCTTCATACACATTTTTTTTTTTTTTTTTTTGCAAACCAGTTGGCTGATTAATGCTGGATAAAGTGTTGTCTTGGTCCCAATCTGTCTCCCTTGGATTTTTTTTCTCAGTGGCAGAGCTATCTGTAGATGCAAACATTATCACAACATCCATGAATCCACGTGTGCATGAAAATGTGTGAACGTGTATGTGTGCATGCCACTGTGATTGAGCATAATATGTGGGCAAAAATATGTTTAATCATTTCATGGGTCACATTTCAGACACATAATGGGTAAGATTCCCTCTGTGGACAAATAGCTTTACAATTTATTGCTGAATAATGGCCTAAAAAAACACAAGGGAGAAATCCCAGCCAAAGACTCCTACTCATTCCACTGTCACTAAATCACTTCCACAAACAAAACACAACAGCAGTAAGAGGTAGATTTATAGTCAGTGCTGTTTCAGGTGCAGGACTCAAGTAACTTTGTTAGGATTTTTTTTTTTTCTGAAGTCACACCAGTTTTCTTGCTAAATTTATCTTTGTTTGTATAACACTGTGGATGGTGTGAGATTTAACCTGAGTAACACGAACATGTTTTGGCCTTTTTTTTAAAAAATCAGTCCAATACAGAGGTTATATTATATATGTCACTCTGGTTATTTTTGTTATAATTCATCTTTATTTCCCCTTAATTTTTAAGGATGTAGTTACTTTGTTTATATATATATATATATATATATATATATATATATATATATATATACATATATATATATATATATATATATATATATATATATATATATATATATATATCATATTTTACTGAAAGAATGTATAAGTTTGTGAATATGCTGAAAGTCTAAAGCAGTGGTTCCCAACCTTTTTTGGCTCGTGACCCCATTTTAACATCACACATCTCTGGCGAACCCAGATATTCAAAACAGAGAGTTTTTTTTTTTTTTTTGCTAAAATTAAATTTTTTTTGATCATGTAATAGTTTGCTATACTATGTTGCAAATAAATATTAATTTTAGACAACATTTAGGCTATATAATGTATATTATTATGGACAGAGGCAGAAAAGCCAGGTGTAGATTACTGCACAAAGTGAGAATTTTATTTTCCTTGGTCAGGATATGTACAGTCAGTCCAGCAAAACAATACCAATAAAAAACAATAACTCAAACTATGAATTATGAAAGAGCTGCAGCCTCTTAAACCAACCACAATGAACATTTGAAAGATAAAGAGTATCACAGTGCTTCAGTTTCAGCTTCAGAGTTTGTCATGTCTTTTATGGATTATGATTTTCTCTCTCAACTCCCCATATATTTTTTATCAGTAAGTTTTTAATTGATTTTTTATCAATTTCTAGAATTTTCAGGTGACCCCATTTGAATTCCAGGTGAAAAATTGTCTCATAAGCTAGTTGAAAACAAATGAATAACTGTTTTATGCCTACTTAGATAGTGTTATGCAGTACACAGTGTTAAAAAAAATATACCAATATGTTGTTTTTTTTTCATCTACAACCAAAGAATGGTCTTGAATAATGCACAGTATGGGAGGTCTGACTGACTTTTTGCCTGGTACTAACAAGACATTTAGTTCAGCAGTGTGTGCCCTTTCTGTTGTGTAAACACTACACCACGGGTTCCCGTCAATGACCCATGAAGTCGTTTACACACATTGTAAATCTCACCTTCACAAAAATGCAGTGTTTCTCTTCATAATAGCAATTACAGTTGAATAAAGGTGAGCGAGAGATCTCACAGTCTTACAGGAATGTGAATGAATGGGTACCAGTAAGTACCAGTGTTTTCATAGCACCATGGTCACATATTTTCCTAATGTTTTTCTGCAATCCCCTTGGCATGCCATAGTGCAGGTTGTCCCAGTGTGGGGTAGTCCAGGCCATGTCAGGTGTTCACTGGGGAGCTGTAGGCTGCACAGCACACAAGCATCAGCTGCCTCATTTACTGCCACTAATTTACTGGAAATGGTTGTGTTGGGGCACAGGGGGTATGGTATGTGTTTGCTTTACACAAGTGTGCTGCTGTCTGAGTGTGGAGATGTAGTATGTGAGCCTACATGATTAAAATACTTTCCGGTCATTCATTATTGCCATTACAAAATTTACTTACTTACTTACTTACTAGGTTTCCCTTAAATTATTTTTAATAGAGCAAAAGAATTATGAAAATCAGTGGAGCTGTAAGATGGGGTGCTTGGTTGGTTATGGAGCTTTGCAGAGGTACACCATTCTAAGTTTTAAAAAGCAAAACCATAAAAATCTATTTTTTCCTAACAATCTGAACATATTTTTTTCTGTTACCCTGCTGTCATTGTTGTAATCTTTAGTAATAAGGTTACATATGAGAAGCAAAATTGACTTTCAACATTTGTTCGGATACAAGTTTTACTGTTCAAAGATGAATATTTCAATATAACGTTTTCAAAAATAACTTTTTAGTCCAACAAAAGAACTTGCTCAAATGTGTATAATTATGCAAACAAATAATAGTGTCCGGCGCCTGGAGCACAGGCCACATTACATCACTGCCAATCAGTAACAAGCAATGTTTTTCTTACATTGTGTGTGGTTGCGTACATATCCTTCTCTTTATGAGTAAGACAGCCAGATATGTTAAGCAAGTCACTGGCATGTAGAAGTTGCACAACAAAACCCGAGCAGTCTACAATGCCCCTCTCAACCCCACCACCACCTCATCCCAAGCCCCCCTCCTGCAATGCAGCTGCAGTGTGTGTGTGTTGTGTGTGTGTGACCACCCATGGTCTGTACTGTTTTAGGATTAGGGGGCTCAGGCTAACCCAAACCTTTTTCTCCACCACTTAACACAAATGGCTAAATTGGTGCAGATGGCTTATGGTCAGGTAAGCCGGCGGCTCCAGCACTAGATGTATAAGGTAAGTGAGTGTGTGATGGAGGGCTGAAAGATGTTGTATGTGTGAGTGTATGCGCAAGCTGACCAGGGCCTTTGGAGATGTTATCTGAACCTCATTTCTGTTTTTTGACTGGCATGAATGTGCACTTTCTGCCCTGCACTTATAACGGAATTTATTCTACATGCTCTGTCGACCACTGAGTGCACGTGTGCTGGGAAACGTGGGAAACAATTTCATTTTACCCTTCTTCGTGAGGAAAACACTAGGCCCTCTCCCCCTCATACTCTCTCTCCTACATCTCTAGTCCACATTTTAATAGTTTCCATATGCCATAGTTGGAGTGTGTCAACAGGAAGTGATGTGATGACTTGGTGTAATGATGCATTGGAACATTTCCTGCAGAAGAGGTATATTAGTGTCCAGATGTTAGATTTAACAGCTATTTGAAAAGGGGGGAAAATCTCCACACCAAAGTATGTGACAATTACAAACATAACTGTTTTAATAACATGTACCATTAGGCATCAATGTGATACAAATGGAAATGAAAGACTTTTGAAATGTGAGAGTGTACAGATGGCAAACTATTCCGTTAAAAATAAAGTGTTTTGGTTACTTTATCAAAGTATTGTAACTTGATTTGTTTTTCATTCTTTTTCTGACAAATGTTGAAAGTGGGAAATAAAAGTAGAAAGTCCTAAAAACATACATTTTAACAGTTTACAGAAAGTTTACAGTAGGCTAATACTGAAGGGCTTTTCTAATTTTTCCTGCTCTGAAAGGTGTTGTTATTCATCAATATTGCTGTTGATTTCTACATATATGCTTTGTTTATAGTAGTAACTTTAGCTATAATATGAATGGATGCATTAAGTCACTATACGTAACTAGACTAACTTACTTCTGACTTGGTTGAAACAGAACACTTTCAGTCTTTAGTGGTGTGTTAATTAATTTATCATGTCCGCAGCTCACAAACGCACACTATCATCACACGGTGACTTCTCTTTCTTGGTTTATGATGTTAGCTGAAAAAGGACGAACAAGGTCTAAATGCACACACAGACGCACAAGCACACATGTTGGCCTTTGTTTATAAGAACAAGCCAAGGCAACAGGCTTCTGGTTTCATGCAGTGTCTGGTGGGGTTTAGTACCGGGCCCCTGGAGCATGAACTATGAACCGCTGACTGGTCCTTGGAATTCGTCACCAGGCAAGACAGTAACTCTTTACCTGACTGACAATGAGACTCTTCCTCCATCATTAAAGTTTCCCTATGTATGTCATTACTCAAATATGACATGAAAAGTATGCTTTCTTAGAGGGTTTTAGATTTGTACTTTCTGAAGTAATACGCATGAAACAAATGATAATAAAAAAAAAAAGTTTCCTCCCAACAAAGCCTCAAGGTTCTAACTATGCATCCAAAAAAATCTGGACAAATCAAATCTGCTATGTACAAGTGAGAGCAATGGGAAAACAATGGCCAAAGTTCATGAGAATCTCCTCTTACATCAGATATTTCGTTATTGTCTACATAAAGGAAGATTAAATTCATACAGACCTGGAGTGCATAAAGTCAAAGAGAAATAATTTTATTGGTTGATGAAAACAAACAAATTAAATTTGTCATGATCTTCAAGACAAACAATCTATTCCTTCTCAAAAGCAACAAAATGTAACCTTTAACATCCCCTGGTTTAGATGGTCACAACTGGTCGTACAATGAATGTGGTACAATACTCTTACAGTGGCCCAGCTCCTTCATCAGCATTACTAATACAAACATATAGTATCTAAATATTGTATCTAAAGTATCCAAGCAAAGAAAATTCAAAAACAGCTTTGCTTTTTGATTTGGTTTCAAGAAAAACTGTGGTAAATATACCCAAAGTCTTGCAAATATTCCAAACTTTTTACAAAGTGATCATGTGACTAATTTTTCCTCCTGGTTTGTTTAGTTCTGCACAAGAAGAATTAATCCAGAAGACAGAAACTTATTTACTGATGATTTCAGTGTCTGGGCTAGATTTTTTATTGTTATTTTGCCAAGAAGCACCACAAGTGGGTTTGAAAAGACTCAAAAGAAGATAAGAGGCTGCTTGTAACAAATGGAACGGTTTTGTCACTAAAACATTGATTAAAAGATAAAATGTGTCACCTGCTCCCACTGACTTGGTTGAATGTGTGGTTTATGAAGCAGAGTTAATAGGGATAAGCCATATGATCCCAACTGCACTAACAATGCTAGCCAGTGGATTAGCCGCTGACATTTTTGGGAAAAGGAAAGAGTGGGTTACCAACACAGAGGGATTATTCTGGCCTCTGGAGGAGACTGTGGTGGCCCCAGAGCAGTCGAGTGGCAGCCGTCTGTCTCACAGACTTACCAGAAGGACCAGCGGGCGAGACCTTACTGGATGACAGCTTACTCAAAAATATGCTCTGTACTATCAAATTTAGAGAGCAGTGCATTCAGCTAACTAGGTCAACAGCAGTGAATTGTGGGTAACTTTAAAGATATGTACTCTTGAGTAATGTTCATGCACATGTGCAATTTAAACATACTATGAAATATTAAGCTTAAAAAATGCACACATCTATTCCAGGTCTGTTACTAACACATTAAAACGGAGTGCTAGTATGATTAATTGAGCAGAGCTCTCAGGTTGGCTGAGATAATTAATCATCAAGTCAAACGTAAAATTGAGGACACATTAAAAGCAAAACTGTGAACACATGCTCAAGCTAAGCATCCCAATTAAAACTGAAACCACAAGCCTGAATATAAATTTCCCTAAAATTACACCTGGGTTGAAAATGCATTCCTGTGTACATGTTTAAGCATCTATGGATCTGTCTGTGTGTGAGTGTGCATCTAGTTTGTTCATTCTGTGATTTATGGCCATTCATTATCAGCGGGCTACAGTTGTGTTTTGAGATGCCTGCATTTTCCAGTCATCCTCAAGATTTACTGTCAACAAGTACCATCATCCCGCAACTATGCATGTACTTTTTACTGTCTCCTTTACGTCAGTCGCTTCATTGACTCAGCACGTGTCTCAGTAACAACTAGCATTTATAAGCAACAAATACAGCAGAACGATGTGATTGAAAAAACAAGTATATGAGTAAAATTATAAAAACTGGAAAATCACAACGGTGATGCTGATCTTTGGAACAATTACATAAAAAATAGGACAAATACAATTTCACAAAACAATCAGTGCATTTGAAATTGATTGGGCGTCATTGTGTAGTTTGATTTTGCTCACCTGGACTTATTGTCTGACAACACAAATAATAACATAACGTCCTGCACATTTTTAATCCCCCTCGGCCAAATATAGTGTAAGATTCTGTTGAAAGCTACTGCCCTATAATTTAGATTAGATTGTCTTTGTGCAAAACTTATTACATACATATTTATATTTGAAAGTACTCAGATATAATAACTACATAAAGCACAAGGCCATTTAACCTTGAAAAAATAGGTCACCTATTTTCAACAGGTTTCTGCTTCATGCCAAGATGCATCCACAGTATAAATTTGGTACAGATATCTCAATGAATTCCTCAGATAATGTGATTATGTCATTGAATGGACAGACAGACGACAAAACAATTAAAATACCTTCAGCCAGTAGTTGGCCGAGGGGTAAAAAAATACATATATACTATACTATACTATACTATACTATACTATACTATACTATACTATACTATACTAATGTTATTGTCTTTTATATTCTTGAAGTATGTAACTTCTAAAGCTTTGAATTCATAGGAAAAACAAAATTTCCTTCTGGAGGTTGAGGCAGAGTTCATTTTCAACATCCTGTTTCAGACAGTCTTTTTTCTTTCCATTCTTTTTTCAACCACAACCTCCTTGTTACAGCTGTGCTCAACACAGGAGTGACCTCGGGGACTATGACACCACACAAACCGGCCAGTGTGGTCATGACCAGAGCCACTACTGGCACTCATCATCAGACTGAATGGCAGTTGGTTTCCTCACTGGCTGACTCATTAGGGCCTACTATAGTCTGAAAGGCAAATATGTGGGCGGAATGTAGGCAAACATAATTACGCCTGCTACACATAGTGTTGATTATTGACCAAAGACAGGCCCAAGTGAGAGTGGGAGCAAATGACGAGATACATAAAAGGCAGTGAAAGTAGCAAAGTATTGAGTCTTTTATCTGAGAGGGACATTGACAAGGTGTGGTTGGGATAAAGGATGTTTGGGGACTGTGAGGCTGCCAAAGCGGAAGAGGGAGGAAGGACAGAGCAGAGATCTGCTAGCAACCTTAGCACGCAAACCACAGCAATTCTATTGTCCCCAAACAGATAAAGAACTATCTCCATATATAACCGGCTGACATGGACAACATTTTTGTTATTCCTAAATTAAAATGTCTCTTCATCAGTTACTTCAAATTTAACAATATAAGCTTGATTCCAGACACTGCAGCTCTAGAAATGGAAAATCTGTTGCTTACATTCATAATCAAACAGCGGCAAAACCAGTGAAAGACAAGACAGATTTTGTGTTTGAAGTACTGTCGCATAGAGACAGAATACAGATCCAAACATGGGGTCAAAGGTTGTTTAGTTATGGAATGTTTACCAAAGACGGAGAGGATGAGGGCTGCTATGGTGCAGGGCCTTCCCTTTCACCATATGGATGAAATGTAAAACACCACTGTGCTAAATTTAACAGACAGCCACGGTCTGTGCCTTGTCCAGTGTCAGAAGTCTTTAGGGGATTGTCAGTAGTATAGCTGGTGGGAACGCTCAGCGCTGAAGGTGACTGATATGTTGTTTCCGACTGTAACATTCAGAGGAAGGTGGTCAGGGGTCAGCAGCCTCCACCCGCCTCTGTGGCTTGACACATCCTCTGCAGCCACAGACTTCTAAAAATAGAGGCACATAACAAATGGCTCTCACACCACACATAACTTAAGTTTGTTACAACAGGTTATACTTATAATTGCAAATTAGTCAACACTGCACGAGGAATGAAAACAATTGCGTAAAAGATCTTAAAATACATACAGTGGCGTACCTTGTTATTTACTTATTCATTTTTTAATTATTCTGACTTACACTAATCCACTTGAAAATGGATACCAAAGACAGAATTGGGGTCAAATAAAGAGTTAAATCAACAGGTATCAGTCTATAAACCAAATAAAACCCACCTGTTCCAACACAACAATGCAAACCAAACAACACAGTGAGACACCTGCTACACGAAGTAAAGAGTAGAAACCTGCCAAAAAAACACTCTGGGCAAAGAATAGCAGTTCCACCACAAGGAAAAAAAAAACACCTGCTGTGGCACAACATCCTCTACATGTTAGCCCCACATTCGATGTAAGAATAACAGCCACCTGCTGAAGGTTAACAATAGCCCAAGCTAAGCTATGGAGCGCCAAGAATCTACTCACTTGAACTCAATGCCTTTAAAACAACAAGTGGTATTGGATGTACAATACAAACGTCCATCCATGAGTCATGCAGACAGCCACATACAGTCACCCATGAACATCTATCATGATTTCATAAAGGACACAACAGTGTGAGTATGTGCTTTCTATAATCACACCAAGGTGTTAAAATGAGTGCCAGGAGGTGTGGGGAAATACCAAGAAAACCTATAGCTTATTTTATAATTGACCACAACGGGGGAAAAAATGTAAATGTCGAATGAAAAATGCACAGTATCTACAAACATAACCCAAAGCAGCCACTAACCTAAACTAATTCTTAAGATTTAAAGAATAATATTATGCAGATCTATGGAGGTGAGTTCCCATATGCGATTATGTACATTTCTATGAGTTACTCATCTACACTTATGCATTTGACCTACAATCCTCTAGGGCTTCTCTATACAATATAAGGTTGTTTTTTTATGCTTGTATTCTTTTTACGTGACTGTTGTGGGTATGAATAGCAATCTGTATTAGGTTAAAAGTTAACTGTTGGTTAACAGTTAACGGTTGGTTAAGTTAACAATTGGTCTTAGCATTAGTACATTAGAGTTAGTGAGATGCATGGACCTGTTTTTTTTTTCTTTTCTGTTTTTTGTATTTTTTGCTTGACGTGTTGATTTTAGCTGCAAAATCGTTTCCCTCAAAGTAAAAATGCTAGAGATGTTGTTCATTACACCGTACAAATGTGGAAAACCTTGCTGTTGTGTTCAAGCATGTTCATCAATTGTGAGAATGCTATGTAGCATAAACTGTATTCTCAATTCTGGTTGCCTTTTTCTTCTACATCCCTCCTCTTTTTATTTTACATCATTTAAAGGATTTGTCTTGTTATTGTCTTGCTAAAAAGATTAAGTGGGCGTCAGAACACTTAAAGTCTGAAAGGACCCAACAGTCCCTTGCAACTATTAACCACTGAGAATCCACTTCATGAAGTCACCGTCTCTTTGGCTTCAATCAATCACCCCACAGGGCCACCACTGTAAATAGACCCCTTCAGGTGCAGTAAAAGCACTGTTCAGTATTTTATTCTGTGGCTCTAAAGTTAACCATCACACAGTTCGAAAGACATTATTGCCAACCTTTGAAACAGCACAACAGTTGTGACATGCAGCAAGACCACGCAATGTCAACAAGCAACTGCAACAGATAATTCAGGAATGTTGGGCTCCTTTTTCATCAAGGCACTCTGATGTTTCTACAGGTTGCTGGGGTTTTGTTCTGGCTAGATAAGAGCACAGCAACTGAAACTTCCTGTTTGACATTTAGGGTTATCCTATTGTACATCACAAGTTGAGGTCTGTCAAAAGAGCAAACCTACATTTTTTACATTTCATTTAAACAACTTGTAAAGGCCTACTTGAGTGTTCTGTCCTCTGCCTAATAGCCTTTTCTTCACTTTGCCCTTTTTCTGAAGGTAATAGTAAAGCAAGACTGACAAAGTCATTAAGTGAGCAAGCAATGGGTTTGAAGAAGTGCGTCTCACTTGAAGCATGTCCCCCCCTTACTCCCC
This sequence comes from Sphaeramia orbicularis, assembly GCF_902148855.1. Taxonomy (NCBI): domain Eukaryota; kingdom Metazoa; phylum Chordata; class Actinopteri; order Kurtiformes; family Apogonidae; genus Sphaeramia; species Sphaeramia orbicularis. The sequence continues at coordinate 42,470,028 of NC_043957.1, forward strand.
CAGCCTTGGCTTTTCACCTTCCAGACCCCCCTACTGACCCCTTTGTTGGGGCGAAGGGATCTAGAGCTTTGGAACCAGCTAATTATAGAGTTTTAACGTCTGCTTGGCTGAGCTCTAAGTGCTGGGGGACATTCCTACAATTGGGAGATTAACAAGTGTGTATGCTTTCTGTGTCTGCTCTTTTTATTTAAGAAACAAAAAAGAAAAAAGGAAAAAGCATCTTACTTAGGACGTATAAAAATTCAAATGTATAATTAAAACACAATGAAAACATTTTGAGAGAAACCACTACAAACAGTAACAGCTTTGTGAAAGCGGTGTTTAAAGTCTTAAGGGTCCAGTGTGTAAGATTTAAGGGGTTTTAGGAGAACCCAATTGCAGGAAATGAAATGTAGTATTCATAATTATGTTTTGTTACCTTAGAATGAGATGTTTATATGTACAGAGAGACTGGATCTTCTCCACAGAGTCCACCATTTTGCACTGCCATGTTCCACAGTAGCTCCTTTTTTTCTGTTTCACAGTAAGTGGCATCCAGTGTTAGGGTGCATTACTATTACTTTTATCGGAGTGTGGAGCATAGTTAGATCACATTATTTTTATTTATCCCTAGATATTACCAAGGTCTCAAAATAAAATCAGGGGTTCTGATTGAATATAATTTTCACTGTAGATGCTGACAAACATACAGATAATTTCATTTTACATTAAATACAAAAAAGGAAAATAAACAGAGGGAAGCGCCAGTGAAAAATAAAGACTGATGAGCAATGGTAGTGGTAGATGGTATGGCCTTTTTAAATAAATCTTCCCTGAACCAGGCTTATTGCATACATTGTTGCCCATAAAGTTGGAATAAAGTATTTCTCAGGAAATTATTGTCCCAATGTGACTGATTCTTGATAGGTAAAGTGTAACTGGGACTCAATCATTGTACCTGGTCAAAGGTGATTACTGAAACATGTCTGAAAACAAAATTATTCCAACTTTATGGGCAACAATGTGTAACAACAGCAACTCACTGATTATTATATGAATTTTAACCTGGAGATCCTCACTTACCCCATTTTTAGGTTTTGCTCCAAGAGCTGGCGAGGGGTCAAAGGTGGCGGCAGCAGGAATGTCATATGGCTGTGGAGAGTTTTGGAGTGTTGTTGACACAGATCCAGATCCTACATCAGTGTCCTGTGCAGAAAAAGAGAAACATGGCATGCTAAGAGTATTCCTATAATATGCCAGTCTTCAGTGAAATATTAAAGACCTAATTTAATAAATGCACAGTAGTTTACTTGGGTTACAGGTCAGATTATGATGCTTAATGTCTAGAGATGTTAATATGCTACCTAGTGGCTGCAAGGGGACATACAAGTGTGGCAACAGTGGTGAAAATAACAGAATGAACTCAATAAAATGTGTGCCATAAACATTTAAAGATCTCGGTGTAAATTCAGCAGGTGTGTACCAGGAGTTGACGTCGGTGGAGGGTGGGGGTGCTGCCCATTGAGGAAGAGGCACTGAGGGCATTCTCAATTTCTTGGTCCAACTGGTCCAGCTTCATGAGTAGCAACACCATTGAGTCGAGACGGCCATGCTCCCGCTTAGTAAAGAAAAATACAGTTACTCTATTAAGCTAATAATATCCAGCAAACAACTATCATGAAAATTACTGTCTTGCGGCTTGTGCAGATATCAGCACAACCAAAAGCATCCCTGTGGCCTAGTACTAATGCTGTGCCAGAAAACTTAGTACAGCAGTGTTGATGGCTTCTCTCCAAACTGCCAGTGCTAATCCTATATATAAAAGGCAGGTAGACTCAGTGTGTCTCAGGCATCACACCAAATCCGGAAAGAGCTGACAGCTGCAGTTTGGTATTCTTACGTATTTTTGGTCAAGGAAGAGACTAGCAAAAACAGCAAGTTGATAGGACCAATACTTTTGTAGATATTAGTCATTTTGGAATACAATGGCGTCCTAACATTGCTATGCCCAGAATCATAGAATCATCATTGAGGTAGGTTACCTAGCAACAGATAAACAATAGCGCCACATTGCCATGGTGTCAGATTTCATGTGCAGAAGCAGACGTGCCAGCTGAGAGGTTTTTCAACTGAAAATGCCAGTGGAATTTACCAAAAAAGTAAAGGAATGAACTGTATCACAGGATCTAGAACCCGTGGTTTCTCATGGGTCAACTTGCTAGTATTATTTTATTAAACTTGAGGCAAATTCATGTAAAGCTTCTCAGCTTCATATTTAACTTAACTTTAGAAAGTTGTAAGAGTTATCTAACCACCACTAATAAAGACAAATTAGTGGTAGAGAATCAATCTGTGCATCATTTCCAGTCCAACCTCACATCACTGAGAAACAACAAAGGGCCTGCATTGTTATTTGAATACACTTTTCATGAGTATTTAACTGGAAAAAGAAATCTAACTTTTCTGACTGGTCTCCATCATTTTATCTATGACAACAAGACTTGGTATTTTTCCAACTTAGTCTTCTAACCTGTGCGTTTAAATGGCAACGTGCATAACAAGTCTCACACTGACCTCAAGTGGCAGTTAACAAGTAGGACAAGCGTTCTCACTCTTCCCACCACCCTGTCCCTGTCTGCTCCCACAATCATGCTTTGATTGCTGTAATTCAAGCTCTTGATAGAAGTCATAAACATATAAAATCCCTCCCTGCAGTCCTTAGCACAGTTTATGCCTTCATTTCCCTCTGCTTGTCTTTTATCCTGGCCCTGGGTGTGGCTTTCTGTCTTTGATTCTCTCTCAAGAAGAATCCCAAGAAATTACATTACATGGCTGCCTCATTAGTCCCAAACAACTTTGTTACATTCTCTGCTCACAGTCCCTGTTAAATACTTTATGAGTGTGAGTTCATAGGACACTCAGTTACTAGGACTGTATGTTTGCTCCAAAATGTAGACCCTACTAACATGTGAATGTCAACAAGGTTCTTATGTTCCATCTTCCCTTTAAGGTGTGTAACATCACAAAGCACTTGCATCATGTACAGTTAACACATTCAGAAACATATCCTGAGAAGTGGCCACTGCTTTGGTGTATATAGAGTTAAGTTTAAAATGGGTGTGTACTGATGACAACATTCATATGAGCTCAGTTGTCACTAATGTTGATGCGTATTACATAGGCCTGCGGATCATAGACAATATCTCCTCCACGATGCACAAGCTGTGGCTCCAGCCCTATGTCTGGCTCCCAAATGCATCCCTAATAATGTCTTATGACATAGGCTTACGTTTATTTTCCAGTTAAAGCCTAATTAGCCTGTCAAAAGCAGTTCCTGTTGAGTTTGCTGAGGGAGCAACCAGACATCGACTGCCATGTCTGTCATGAAAATGTCTCTCACATTGGTGCATTCATTGGCATTCCTAGCTAGTGGCAGTACACATCGCTACGTTCTGTCTCTTTGGCAAAGTATCACAATGAAACATTGTACGTGCTAAAACAATGACATCTTTACGAGGCCTCACTGAATGAACAAAAGCATCTGGCTCAACATGGCAATAACAACCACAAAACAGCAAAGTAAAAACAAGTGCAAAGTCAGAATGCTCAAAAAGGCAATGTTTTTAGGGGGCATTCTGGTGGTTTGAGTTTTCTCATAAGGCTCCTTTCCTTGCTTTCCCATCTTTTGAGGTTTCTGTTACATTCCTTTCAACATCCTGTTTTTTTTTTTGTTTTTTTTTTTTAGATGGGAGACAGTTCTCACAGTGTTTGAACTCCGAGACCCCTCCTTCCTCTTTCCTTGCCTTTTTCAACCCCCTCTAACACTTTGTTGCCTGCATCCCATTTTTCACTTCTGCCTGCTGACCTGAGTCTTTTTCTCTGCTGAGCTAAATACGGTGTACAAACAAATCTAAATTTGGATAACGTGTGCACTATTAATCAGTATGATAAAGTGATAAAGGACAGGAAGGCAAGAATTTCATCAATGATGAGAGGAGAAATGTTGAGAAATGAGCTCAGGAACATTGAGATAATGATGTTGCCAGGTCGTCTGGTGTAAGATAAACGACAGTTGAGCCGGTTTGTGGCCCTGAGGTCAGGATAAGGCCTTGTTGCTAAAACAAATAAAGATAGTAACAAAGCCCAATATCAGGTTAATCTCAAGCCATTATGCAAACCAGATGGGTTCATTTTACAAATCGAATGATCCAACTACAGGATTCACTGGGGCTTTATTAGTTATAACTGAATTATCCTGTGCCCTGTAGAATATCCTGAGGTAAATCTAGGCTGCTTTTGCCTCTGTCAACCAGGTCTGAAGATGGATGTTTGGGCTTTTTTTCTCCTTTTTATTTGACAAGTAAAGAGATTTCTCTTGGGGGATAACGATATTTTTTTTCTTTAAACGTTATCATGAAACTCCCTAAGTCACTGTTTCACTAGTAAACTAGTTATAATAGGCCTGTGCATTATGTGGTTTCATCATCAGCATCACACTGTGTTCATGCAGAATAATCATATTGTGGCATACAATATCAAGTAAGCTATTATAGTTAAGGCATAACCTGAAAATGAGTGGAAACAACACCCGAATTGAGGATTTAGTTACAAGAAAGAAAAGCTACATTAATGTTAGGTAATTATTATGGCCACAAAATAGATAAAATTTAACAAAAACAGTGAATTCATAACAAGTCACCCTGTATATTAAACTACCCAATTTCCCATTTGCCATGCAGGCTATTGTTTTCAGAGTTTTAAAATCTTTTTAAAAAAATCTTTATTCATCCATCCATCTTTGAACTGTGTAGCTCTATTTTGTACATAAATAAACCCTTTTGTGAAAACATTGTCACAAAAGAAGGCAAGCAACTACTCTGCGGTAGATAACTAGCCTTGGTGACTTCCATTTTATGGCTTTACAATACTTTATGTTCCATTTGTGAGAGGTACTCATAAAAGCAACATCAGTAATATCACAGATTACAGTGGAGACCACATTAAACTTCTACACTGATCCACTTCACAAAGCAATGGCACAAGTCATTTCCAGTGCAGCATATTATCACATTACTGTACATAAACCATAAAGCTGCAAAACATCCTACAGCTGACAAACCAACAAGCCACTATTACAGATTCCTCACTTTAATTCCGCACTCTGTAGCACAGTTCATGATATCATATCTCACATGACACCAACATAACAAATCAAGCATGTTTTGTTTGGTGGGTTATTATAATATAACTAAACATATCTAGTTCCTTTTTTGGATTACAAATTGCAGTGTTTCCTTCTGACCTCTACATGGCCCCTGTAAGGTTACCAGTTTTGGAAGACATATAATTTACAGCGCACTGCATCCTTCCAAATATACTGAGAGCAACTAGTGTAAGATTTGTTTAATCAAACTCTGTTGAGTCACTGACGGTTTTGTACGCAGGTGACTGCCTTCAACTAAAACCTTTCACAAAAATTTATACTCACAATGTGGTACTTGTCCAAACAACATGCTGGCTTTGTGAGGCCTGTTATAAATAAGGGATCTCTTGTTGTCCTTCCAAAAGAACCAACACTCCAACTACCATAAGTGAATAAATATTGTGTCATTTCTCTGCCTAAATCCACAGGCTACATATAAAGTAACTGACACACACTGAACTGACTACATGTGCCAAAAGTAAAGCATACAGTGTTTGCTGAAGAAAACATTCACAGTGGAGATTACTTGAGCTTTCAAATGCCCCAACATTCATGGTCTCCATGCCCTTATAGGACCTTGTTTTGCAATGAGCAGTTGAGAAAGAGTAAAACATTTCACAGATACCCCCCCGTTCACAGATCTGTAAGCATGTGAGGGTGAAGTCATTGTTTTCCGAGAGGCTTGCCAGAATGGGGGACAAAAATTTTGTTGGCTTTATTCGAGTTGTACGTGTGAGTTAATTTTAAGGAAGAACATTATTCTTGGTCCTGAAATGTGACTACTAAACAGAAATAAAGACAAAACTCATTAAAACTGACAGTGCATGCCCAGTGTATACACTTTATTCTGATACCTTACCTTTCTCATGCGTACTTTGACCATGTTGTCATCTTTGTGATTTCCAGGCTCTCTCATCTCATGTAAAAATGGACTGGTGAGGTGTGCGTCATTGTTAATAACTGTTTGTGCAGCCTCATCTGTCTCCTCCATTCTAGAGAATGTGGCTTCAGGACTGTAGTGTTCCCTTTGACCATCTGCCACCTCAGAGGCAGGTGAGTCACTGCCATGATGACCAGAGGCTTGGTTGCCATGGAGTCCTTCTGGTGAAACCTCATCATTGACCTTTACAGAGCCCAGTAGATGGTTGTGGGAGTATTTTTCAGGCACTTCATGTACATCACCAGCTGAGGAGTCCTGACTTGTTGAATTTGGGTTGAGATTTACGCCAATGTTCTTTTGAGGGGTCAGTACAGCTGCATCATCTGGTTCAACAAGGCTCACCTCTGGGATAGGGTCCAACGTGGAGCAGCTATTCTCCAAATGATGAGGTATGGTTTGTTCCTCACAGCCAGGCACCTCTGTCGATACCAGGCAGTCAGCAGTGTTCTCCACTGGCTGATGTAAAGAATTTGTCACTAAGTTCTGGTCTGCACACTGAGTAGTGATTGTTTGTGTGGGGTCTCCTTTTGAATCTCCAAAAAGCAGCTTTTCAGAAGATGCATTATTATTAACTGTCAAAGAGGAACTCTCGCCTCTCACACAAATATCAGAATCGGCCTTCGGCTCAGATATGACTTCTGTTCCTGTCTTGCTCACTGCTCCTTCACTTTTTGCCTCCTCTACCGTATCCATTGCTGTCATGTCAACGTTATGCTGTTCCACTGATATCTGCTCGGAAACTTCACAACCGTAAACCTGATCCATTGCCCTGTTGTGGTCATGGTCATCGTGCTCCCCTTCTTGAATGTCTCTTGCACAATGTTCAAGTCCTGTATTTTCAATCAGCCTTTCTGGGTCATTCAATCCATCTCGCTTGTCAGCAGAATCTGTCCTGCAGGTTTCAGTTTCCGCTTTGTCACATTTTTCATCGAACACTAAAGTCACAAATGGTTCCAGAGTTTTTTCAGTATGTGATGTAACCTCACCGCTCTCCATCAAATTAACGGAACTGTGCAGCCCAGCAGCAGATAGGGTTGCACCAGCATGGTGAGAAGTGGAAATATGCTCCTCGTCAACATCTGGGAGGTCAGTTTGAGGTTCTAGTTCGGCAACAGAGGTTGGTTTTAGTGTAGCCTCAGAGATTTCAGGAGGTCTGTTGTAACCCTCTGTATGGCTCTCCTTTGTTTCCTGTTGATTTGGAGGGTTGCCAGACTGCTCACCAGCAGATTCAAGCAGTGAAGGCCCATTGTTTAAAGAGATAGAGATGCATTGTTGCTCTTCACGAGAGCTATATGGACATTTTAAAACAGTTTCGTCATTAGAGAAGTCATGACTCTTTCTACTCTCTGTACCATCCTCTCCAATGACAGTTTCTCCCTATGACTTATGCTATCAGTTCCATAACAAATATTTGCACTTGGCATCCTACTGTTTGAGTCACAGAGAAACTCTCCAGACTGCTTGATGCTTGCATTTTGGAGACAGTTTGACTCTGCAGCCCTTTTGGAAATGTCAGTATCTGCTAAGACATGTAAATCATGAGGTGAATCCTCCTGAAAATCCTGTGCAACATTAGTTTCAACTAGCTTTAATGTCCTGATTTAATATCATCATGTACAACGGTAGCCATCATCTCCAGCATTTGATTGTTGTCATCTGCAGGCATTTGATGGGACCCCTCTGGCATGGAGGCCATCTTGTCCGTCGTCCTTGTTTTGAAGCACCAGAGCCCACCCAAGGTCCCTCGCTGTCAACTCCATGACAGCAGACCAATCAGATCATCATAGCTGTACTGTAATCCTGAAGGGTGAGTAACATGCTCTTCCCAACTTCTTTTCCGTATAGCCACTGGCATAATGGACTGGCATAATGGCATCTAGCTATCCCATAGAGATGCTTTCGACCCCAGAAAACGGAGAGTGACTGGTGATGCTAGAGAGAAGAGAAAATAAAAGTAGGAGACAGTCAGTGACCTAAAGTTATGTTAATCTTTATACACAAACACACAATGTATTCCTACTGGTAAGAGCTGATAGGTAGGTAGCCTACTTATACATTTCCTGAAAATGTTTGAGTACCGTAATTTAGCTTTGCATGTAGAAAAAGAGAAAATTCACCATTTTTCTACACTTTTAAAGGCAGAGGTTTTCCAATCTCTACATTACGTAATACTTAGTCAATTAAATTCCATTTTCCTGAGTTTTTTTAATAAGCAAAGCAAAGGAGGAAAGTAACAGAATTATGAATAACACTCCACCAAGTAAACCCGCTGTATTAACATCACAAACTTTGGATAAACACTGGACAGCAATTGTGCAAAACAACTTTGAAAAAAATCAGGATGTTTGTTAACTGTCATTCTGTACCCACCCATGCACACACAAAAATGTGAATGATGTAACTCAGGGAAAAATGCAAGTGACAGTCTGTACTCTCAAACAGCTGGTTCTCTACAACCCTACAGTATCCTGATTCTGTAGGCACTATTGCATTAATCATCTACGTCTCTACTACGCAGTGTTTTTCCCTGTTGTTCTAGGTCAGAATGTACAGCATGCAGCAAGGGAACATAAGGATTCAACAAGCAGGATGTCCTCCAGTTAAGCTAAACATCTGCTATATTGAGAAAGATCTGGGCACAAGAGTGAGAGTATAAGAATACAGGTGAAAGGTGAGGGACGACTTCAAGTGACTGAAAACTACATGCAGAGACTCGTTTTTAGATTTTGGGTTTTCTTTTTTAAATAGTGTCAAAAAGATTGCTGTAGTTGCTAGTAGTAATAAAAATCTAATATTTAGAGCCATTATTCACATTTCTGTCAAGTGTTTCCCAGCTTTTGCACCATCAAGAGCACAGCTGGATGTCACCAACTGCCATATTCCTACATTAATTTGCTCCTAGTTTGCTGTCAGTTGTAAGTTGTGGGGGAAAAGTTGCACAGAATGTTGTAAACCAGTTTGTTTTGGCTGTCAGAATTAGAACAATATGTTATTTTATGTACAAGTATATAAATAAATAATATTTACTCGTAAATTCTCCAGCGATGACACGGTGCTATATATCCAGTAGCTGTATACTCAATTATAAAAAAAAAACAAAACCCAAAAACAAGTGATAATCCATCTGTTATGTTACAGATCCAGTTTTTGCTTCAAGATGAGTGATCCAGAGACGTTTTACAAGTTGGCTTTTCATTCAACTGCTGCTAAACAGTCCGTCCAGGTTTGGTAAATAAAATCCATTTCTATCCAAGTGACATAACACAGACAGTTTTTGTCAAGCAGTCCTTATTCTGACTTTCTGCCGGCTATTTTCTGGAGTCCAGTAAGTTCACTGTAAAATGGTCGGAAAAGGAGAGAAGCCCCCAAAGGCAGACAGAAAGCCGGGGAGCAGTGAAAAGTCCATACACTACTTCCATCTTGATCACATTAGAGTTTTTGCTGACGCTGAATGCTGAGAGTTAGGGTGGTGTAAGAGGGGCCGGGTTTCTTTCCCCCTCCACCCTTGCTCTACTCCGTTCTATTCCTTTCTCATCAGGTTCCCTCCCCGCTGCCTTGGACAGGGAGTCTGAGTCACATCCAGGGAGCCCCATCCCCCGTCTCACAACTCATCACACACACTATAAGCATTTATTCACTCTGCTCTTCTCTCAAGTACTTTCTCTCCTCAGTGTTAAGAAACTTCCACTCGCCTCTCCTTTTCTCTGAAAACTGCTCTCTATTCTCTTCTCCCTGGACTTTTCGTCATTCTTTCTTAGCTTGATATTTCACTGTGCTGGGAAAGGCTCCCACCAGTTGGTTTTGATTAGTAACAGACCGGCTGCCTCGTAAGACCTCTGGCTGGGGGCCAACAGAGATTGCTCTTATGTTTTGGCAGCTTTATCTGAGGCACGCTTTTTTTTTTTTTTGTTGTCATTTTGTAACTCTACAAGCATTCTTAGCCAAACACACTGGCACCGACGGCAAAAAAAATCAAATGCAAGAGAGTATAGATTTATTCATATACATTGGAAGAATATCTGTAATATATGTAAATGACAGCACTTTAAAATAATATTGACAATACTATCAACCTGGTATATGTGGTTTAAAGGTAATTTAAGAGCAGAAAAAAACATACCAGTAATTCATTTCCTAATATAGGCATTTGTTAGAGGTACTGAAGAAACAGAAAATCCTGGAGTATTTAACCTTCATGTTACGGTGACAGTTCAGAACAAAAGCTAATTTTGTATTTAAGGTATAATGAGTCTATATTGTAAAACATATATATTTTTTCAATTATTTCCATTTGCAGAGGCTGCCTCCACTTCAGAACTCCAGGGCTGCAAAACTTCCTGATTGCATTACCAGAAAAATGTGCTTTTAAATGAATAATACTCACAGTTCTTTCAACAGTCTCTCTTTGTATCACTTTAGTACTACCTGAACAAAACATGGCCTAATTTCACACAAGTCAAGTTGTAAGCAGATTGATGACTGCTACTTTTTCATTCAGGCTGATTCACAAAAACAAAACAAAAACGAAAACTAGAGATGTGTCAAAGCAGCAGGGACACTGAACTGGAATGAAGCCCCTTCCAGCGATTCGTACAACCCTGGCCTCTAACCTCGGGGTCATCCAGATGTGAGGTGAAGTTCTGGATGAGTCTTTTCTTAGGGGCCTCACTGGGAAACTGTGCACCGCTGTCAGTACCGACTCTCCAGGGACACAGATGGTCACACTCAAGAGGAATGATCCAAGTTCAACAAAACTCCTCTGTAGCCTGTCACATGATGTGCACTGTGGTTATGCCGAGTGCAGTGTAACGAAAACCAGATCTGGTTGGTCACAGTAGCTTCGATGTGAATATGGCTGGTGCAGAGGCCGCTACAGAGCATGACTCAGGCTATCCAGTCATTACCTCCTAACGACATCTAACACGAGTCTATAATTTAAGAGGATACGGCTCCCTCTGCCAATCAGACCATCCTTGGAGGCCACAGGGCAGCCGTGTACGTCACAATCCAATCCATCAGTAGAGGCGCAAACACATGTTCAATCAGCAACATGTGAGACTGTACCCATAAGCAAGTCTCCATACATGGTTTTTTGTGCTAAGCAATAAAACTAAATGCAGCTTGTTGTACAAACCCCCAACTGTCTGGTTTATTGCCTGATAAACACTCTAAAATGTAATATCAACTCTGAAATATTCTGTTTATTCATCGTAAAGTTAGTGCGTGTGCAATGGCATCTATTGGGGGTTTTTGTGAATGACCATGCATGTGAGTCATTTCAAAGGATGTGAGTATTTATTTGCCTTTTAAGGGTCAACCCTAACATCACAGAGGAAGATGATAATTCCACAAGGCATGTAAGCATCGCATAGTCACATGTCTATAGTGGTCACATACATGGTTAAGAAAGACCTATTCATGATTCACCCAATAATTCCCCACTGTTCAACCCCTCAGCTTCTTAAGTGGAGCAGTGAGGGCCCAAAGGAAACAGCTTCACATTCCTCACTGATATAGTTTATTATTGGAAAAATAAGCCAGTCTAAATCATGGTCATTGAAGAACACTCAGTGTTTGCCCATGTAGGAAAATGTAGGTGACGCTGGTAGAGAGAAAAAAAATTATGTCCCTCCCATAACTGAGTCATTTTGAGTCTTTGCTTATACAAAGAATGCTTTCAGAAGATTTTGTTGAACCCTTCCTAAGGTTTCTTTAAATAACCATATTCGCTGTACTGTATGTGAAGCTGCAAAAAAGCATCTAGGGTTAATCTACACTAAAAAGAAAACATAACAAAATGCCAGAATCCCATCTGAAGGTCTAAAATAACATCAACAAACCACACCATGATCCTTGCAATCCTTTCCTGTCACTTGCTGTACCCTGTGGTTAACAGCCCCTTTTCAAAAGCCTCAAGTCATGCTGGTTCAAATATCTGCGTTTGAGCTTTAGTGGAAACCGAAGAGAACCCCGTATTTCTGAATTAAATATCTTAATGAAGATGAGCGAGCTTACAATGCCAGTCCAGGACTGCAATGCTGTCTTAATTGAAAAACTGCCTCAAACATCTGCTGAATTGCCTGTGTGGGTCAAAGCGTAATAAGTCGTCGTGGGAGAAACTGAGGGGGCCTTGGCCACTGATCATGGGTTAGTGTGACTGCTACCGTGGGAACAGGAAGTGCAAGTTATTGAAGATACAGTCCATCAAAATCCCCAGGCTAAAATAATCTGTCTAATCTTCTTGTGAGAGGGGTTATGTGAGCGTGTTTGTGAGCATATACAAGAGAGGACATTATATGCATGCAGTGATTGTTAGTCTATGTCTTATTATGACATGCACGTAGTTTGTTGTCAAATCAACTGACAAGTGCCATCTGGGCCTTATGGTTTATGACAACAGTGGAAAATGTTATTCATAAACACTGAAAATCTCCCATCACTGTTCACTGTGTACCATCTGCTCCTCATTTCTTAATATCCTTAAAAGGTTAAAAGGCCTGGATGACCAACACTGTGATATGGAGAGAACATTGCCACTTGAAAGTCATTAGTCCCACCAAAAAAAAAAAGAAAGTCATTTACAATTTACAGTACGAATTAGAAACTGACTTTGACTTTGATGCTGTTTGATGCTTTGGTATTTTTTACTAAAATTAAGGGAATATCAAGGGGTTGGTGGCAAAATGTCAGCAAATTCCACTGATGTACTTAATTCACATTTTGAAATTTTGCATTGGAAAAAGCTTATGGATGTTGGCAAAATAATATATATATTTTTAAATCTCTCTCTCTTAAAGTGGTTTTGCCTTTTTCACATTAGACTAAATGCACAAAGGGAATTGAAACCCTTTTTTTGAATAAATATGACAGTAATCTGAAAAAAAATCTAATTCATGCCATTGATCAGATGTTTGGTGGATCTTCACTGACATATGGAGTGTGAAAACATACCTGGTACAAAATGTAGTGTGGACTGATGAAGAGATCACATTTTCCTCATTCATGATAGAAGACATTACATGGAAAACAACAATATGTTGCTCTGCTTCTTGTACTCTGGTCATTAAACCCACATGTAACAGCCTACACCGCAGTCTAGAACAGTGACTCTCAACTGGTGGGACGCAACCTATTTTCAGTGAGTCTTGGGCCTTTGCCTGAGCAAGAAATAATGTTAAGAAACAAGTCCTGTGCTTTGTCTTTTTATGGAGTGGAGCGCCATCCATTCATACTCCCCAGCAGTAGGTGGCGGTAATGCGCTGTAAAGCTAATTAACACCATACATTCATTCATTCATTTTCTGAACCTGCTTTAATCACTGGGGTCACGGAGGGTGCTGGAGCCTATTTTAGCTACCGATGGGCGAAGGCAAGGTACACCCTGGACAAATTGCCAGTTCATATAGAGACAAACAACCAATCACTGTCTAACACCATACATTTCACCACATAGAAGACCCAATAGTTTCTATTCAAATCATGGCGAAACTCAGGTATGACACAGACTGCTATAGATATGGTTTTACCTACATTGAGGACAAATTCCTCAGTGCATTTAATACTCAAATGAGTGACTGAATGCACTTTTAATTTTGAACTGACTGCACTTTTTAGTTTTGGTTCAAATGTACCGATTTAGTGTTAAAGGAAATATTTCCTTCCATAGCATTACCACCTGCTGGTCATTTGTTTTTATCATTAAACTTGTCCTCTGTCTTGGCATACTGTGATATTCTTTATCATCAAAGGTTCAAAACACACAATCTTTTCATTAAATAAATTTGAGAAGTTTCACTTTTCTAAAGTTGGGTTGCAGCTTGTCATTTGAGGGGTGATAGTGGATACTGAAGCCAAACCAGTTGAGAACCGCTGGTCTAGATCATTCACTCCAAACCAGTTTATACAAACACATATTTGGATTAGATTTTTTTCTTTTTCGATGTTTTCTTCAAACTTGCTTGACATGCTATGAAAACTCTTAAATTCTCAAATTGAATTGCATCTGCCAAGTAAATTTCACAAAGTCTTATAAATTGCTATATTTGTCTTGTATTTTGTTGTTACACCATTTGACGTGTTCAGGTAAATGCAAGATTAGTTTTTGTTAGAAAACCATTCAAATGTCATTTCTAACAACATGTAATTAACGTAAGTATAAAAAGTATATTTTAACAAACCAAATTTCTTAAGTTTGTTCTCTGAATGATGATCATTCTTAAAATGTGACCTGTTTGGATGACTAATGCTTCATGTTAACAAATATAATCCACATAAATATAAAACATTTATTCATTCAATCAATAAACAGGAACTTGTCTATCAAGGCACACATTATAAAACTACACATATTGATATTGACATAAGTGGAATATCCAATCTTACGTAATGGTGTTACATACAGATGCACTCAACATATGTACAATATGAAGCAAGATGAATGAAAAAAGACATCTTAAATATTGTGTATTCCATGTAAGAATAAAAAATAACATATATGATCAATCACAAAGCCCTAAAACTTCAAATCACAATGGTTAGAACTACATAAATTATAAGGAGCTGGTTGTTTAGAGAAAACAAAGCTTAAAGCTAATGTTTTTACACTTTATGATGCAACCACAAGGTAATAATTCATATTCTAAATGAAAAGTGTCTTTCAGGATTTTGAGAGTGTTTCTGCCAAGACTTCTCCCACAGAGAGGGTAAAGAGATCAGTGCCCTTTATTGACTTTTACCTTCAATAATATTGAAATCAACTTATGAAAGACTAGATAAGCCTCGATACATTCAGTGGCCTATGTGTAAAGCAAACATCTATGGAATAAGAAGTTGGGAAGATCATAAAATAAATGCTTTACCTTTATCAAATAGTGATAACCAACATTTTTTTGGCTCTACCATCAATCTAATGGGCTAAAGACACTAATACTGAATAAGTATTGAGGATAAATTATGTAGGTATATGCATTCTAGAACTGCTGATATAGGAAAAAACTGACATTGCAAATATTTTTAACCCTGTGATATAAATTGTGATATGAAAAAATACTCAGGCGTATATAATAGCTGTGTGATGCCAACGTAAATGGTCAAACAAATTAGTTGTGTTTCCTCTTGTTGAACATGTTTCAATATCATCCTTATGTAGCTGAAATAATTCCAGATAACTGGCGTTGTTTTTCTTTTTGGCACCAAATCTTCATTTTCGTTGATTTTCTGTTGTTCTTTGCTCATTTTTTAATGTCGTTACCAGAGACTCACTCTATGTGTAGGGGCGTGGTCTGCTTCTGCAAACTGATTAAGAACGATTGTGATTGGTGGATCACTGTGTGCAGTGTGTGCCAGGTACCCAGGTTGAACTTCAGTGAAAAAACATCAAGTTCATTTGCCTCCTACATTGCAGGATCTGCGATGTGATTATTGCGCACACGTACATTGTGATGACGATGCTCAAACGATATATTGTGCAGCTCTAATGCATTCTCTGTTCTCATACATACCATCACAAACAGCTCCATATGGGTCAGGGGCTAGGTGGCAACAGCAGCTGGATTCCATTTGTGTGCTTTGGCTTAAACACGTGCCCCATAACCCTTAACCACATGCATCTGAGCACATTCTCACACTTCATAGCACAACATTTGTTGAAGGATACACACGACCATACTCAGTACAACTTGTACTTCAGATAGAGTGCACCTACTCAGATGTTCTTCTTGTTTATTCTTTAATTTGGGATCTCTGGAGTTAAATTATGTTCGATTAGCCAACACAAAACTACAGTACTTGCTAACAGGTTTCTAAGTATCTGTGAAAGTGTCTGTGTACTGAGACGCATAATATTTATCCTTGCGTCCTTTTGTTTAGGAATAATTCTTGAGCTTGAAGCAGAGCCTGTGAGAGCCAGAATGGTGATGCACTCCACACCCCCGCCCAGGACTCTGCTAAACATATGCTGTGCTGGCATTGGCTCTTCCAGGAGAGATCCAGGAAAATGTTGTTGTCCTTGGACACCGTTGCCACAGCAGCATCAGCAGGAAATACTTGAGACCAAGAGTCAGTAGATAAGGGGCCAGGAGGTGTTTCATCATATGATGAAACTTATATTTCCGATCTGTGTTCGTTTGGGTTTTTGTTCCAACTGTAACCTCCCAACATCTGTGCTTACTCTGTCACCTACAACCAATTCTAGTGCGTAACTGTTTGTTTTCTCTGCATTGTCTGTACTTTGAGATTTTGTGTATTGCATGTGTTTATTACCCACAGGATGTTTTGCAGCAACCTTGAAAATCATGCCTAGACAGATTTCATACTGTATAAAAGTTCTCAGTAACCCCCCTCCCCAATATCACACCATGTGCAATATGGTATAGCATTTACATTTGCTCTTTATATTTCATTTTTCACAAGTGTATATTTTCAGCCTGTCTTCCCTGCACTTTATTTTTGCATTTGTTGCTGTCAATTGTGAAATTTCTACATGGTGAGATCATTAAAGTCTTATCTTATCTTATCTTATCTTATCTTATCTATGAGGATCTAACTGGACAAAATGAATGTAATATTAATTATTATGTACATTATGTATAGTCGTGCCAAGATCATACTTGTGCCATTTACATCCACAGAGGCTTTGAGACATCACATTGGACCATAAGTTACAGTAACCTCCAAATGGATTCCTCTTCTTTTTTCCATTTTATAGCAACTGACATCCAGTGTTAAGGTGCATTTCCATCACCTGCTCTGTGTAGGTGTGGATGTCATGTTATAATTTCACTAGAAAGCCCAAACACTAGCTCTAACAGAAGCCTTTTGTGTTTACTTACAGCCACCATAGGGGAAAGGTGGAGGTGTCCATTTGCTTACAGTCTGCAACTTAATCGCTTGATGCCACTAAAGATTATTGAAACTTAAAGTAAAATGTGGACAAGGGCTGTTTAACTTCACTTACTCTCCCTTCCATTCTTCTATGAAATGCAGTACAAATCTGTTTAGTGCAGTAAGAGCAGAAGGAAAATAGGATTGAAGGAGCCTCCTCTTCAGGAAACTGTTCGACATTCCAACCCACACATGAAATGAACAGAGAAATATACCCTCAGAAAAAAGGCACTGCTTATACCTTTATGAAAAATTGCTGTCAAACTGGTTTAAACAAAATCAGGTTTAAACAGTTAGCAATACTGTACCTGTTGCAGCATGATAAAGACAACATGATGAATGCAGAAAATTAAGATGTTGCACAAGATTTCTATTTTCAGAAAAGTAAAGCTACTGAATACGATACAAGCCAGGAAAAACATTCCTCTGTGAATAAAAATAACTACAATATTACCTTTGCCTCTGTTTCTTGGAAGCTCTTTCCATATAGGCTGCACCAAGAATAAGGACGCCAACCTTAAGCATTGGGACTAAAGCA
The DNA here is from genome assembly GCF_902148855.1 of Sphaeramia orbicularis. Classification (NCBI taxonomy): domain Eukaryota; kingdom Metazoa; phylum Chordata; class Actinopteri; order Kurtiformes; family Apogonidae; genus Sphaeramia; species Sphaeramia orbicularis. The sequence continues at coordinate 42,487,568 of NC_043957.1, forward strand.
GTCTGTGGTCTAGAAGATATTGCTGGTGAAGAGTCCTGAGCAAGGGGTACCTGCCTTTAATAAATAAATAAACATTAGTATTTGGTGCATGTTTTAATTACATGACATGGACAGCTGGGGGAGACAAACTCTAATATTTCTAAATGCCTAGAGGTGCTGCACATATACCACAGGTGTCAAACATGCGGCCCAGGGGCCAAATCTGGCCCGCCAAAGGGTCCAATCTGGCCCACAGGATGAATTTGTGAAATGCAAAAATTACACTGAAGATTTTAACAATCAATGGTGTCAAAATCATTTTAATTCAGATTCCACATACAGTACAATTAGATTTCAAGTGGGTCAGACCAGTAAAATATTATCATAATAACCTATAAATAATGACAACCCCAAATTTTCTCTTTTTTTTTTTTTTTTTTTTTTTTTTTGGGTGTAAAAAAAGTAAAACTAGAAAAGCACTCGGAGAGCGCAGACCTCCGCCAAGGCTGATCAGTGCCCCACCCCCCGTGGGCCCCCCAACGCCAAGGGGGTTATGTTTTTGCCAGGGTTTGTTTGTCTGTCTGTCTGTTTGTCTGTCCGTTAGTGTGCAACATAACTCAAAAAGTTATGGACAGATTTTGATGAAATTTTCAGGGTTTGTTGGAAATGGGCCCCCCCGTGGGCCCCCCCACCCCCGGTCACCACCAAAATTTAATCATTTCTTCCTTATCCCATTTCCAACAAACCCTGAAAATTTCATCAAAATCTGTCCATAACTTTTTGAGTTATGTTGCACACTAACGGACAGACAAACAGACAGACAAACAAACAAACAAACCCTGGCAAAAACATAACCTCCTTGGCGGAGGTAATTACATGAAAATGTTTACATTACCAAACTATACTTTTACAAAAAATGTCAATAACCTGAACAAATATGAACAAATGGAAATGTGTTAAGAAAAGTAAATGCAATTTTACCACTATTCTGCCTGTTACCAAAATATTTGTGCAATTGTAATGAACACCTGTGTAAATGATAAACTGAGGCATAATATTGTTAAAATTGCACTTGTTTTTCTTAAGACAATTCAAGTTGTTCATGTTATTCAGATTTTTAAGGAAACTTTGTGGATGTAAATCTGATCATAATATAATTTTACTTTTTTCACTGTTATTATTTTACTGGTCTGGCCCACTCGTACGGTGGCCCAGAGGTGCAACAGGCCAAAAAATTATCCACTAGACGAAAAAAATTATCTACTACAAGAAAAAAAAAGAGAACAGCCTAAAAAAATTATCCACTAGATGAAAAAAATTATCTACTAGAAGAAAAAAAAGAGAACAGCCCAAAAAAATCCAGTATAAGAAAAAAAAGAGAACAGCCTAAAAAAATTATCCACTAGATGAAAAAAATTATCTACAAGAAAAAAAGAGAACAGCCCAAAAAAATTATCCACTATAAAAAAAAAAGAACAGCCTAAAAAATTATCCACTAGATGAAAAAAATTATCTACTACAAGAAAAAAAGAGAGCCTAAAAAAATTATCCACTAGATGAAAAAAATTATCTACTTCAAGAAAAAAAGAGAACAGCCTAAAAAATGATCCACTATAAGAAAAAAAGAGAACAGCCTAAAAAAAATTATCCACTACATGAAAAAATTATCTACTACAAGAAAAAAAAAAAGAACAGCCTAAAAAAATTATCCACGAGATGAAAAAATTATCTACTACAAGAAAAAAAAAAGAGAACTGCCCAAAAAAAATATCCACTGTAAGAAAAAAAAAGAGAACAGCCTAAAATAAATATCCACTAGATGAAAAAAAAAATCCCCTATAAGAAAAAAAGAGACCAGCCAAAAAAATTATCCACTAAAAGAAAAAAAGAGAACAGGCAAAAAAAAAATTATCTACTAGCCCAAAAAATTATTCACTATAAGAAAAAAAAAGAACAGGTGGAAAAAATTTATCTACTATGAGAAAAAAAGAGAGCAGCCCAAAAAAATATCCACTATAAGAAAAAAAAAAAACATCATCCACCTTTTCAATTACGGGGGCGCTGTTTACCCGAAAGGTGTCTTGCTTTAAAATTAAGACCACCACAAAAATAAAAGGATAGGCTGAAAAATTTTAAGGCTTTCGGCTAATGTGGCTAATGCTAAGGAAGTACCCCACCGGAAGTGGAGGTCGTGCGCTAAAAAATAAAGTTATTTTAAAATATAGATATATCCATTAATATAGTTTGCAAAGCAGTTAAATGATAAATACGGTTCCAGTGTCTGCTCAAGGTAGGCATGGGCGTTAAATGGTTAAGGTTAGGGTTAGGGTATGGTTGGGGTTAGTTTCAGTGGTAAATGGCCCTTGTGTGCACTGTGTGAAGGTTCGTTGCTAAGCTAATGCTAACGTGAAAAGTTGACGGCAACTTTGTGTTATTTTATTTTGAGAGGAGGAGAAGAGGAGCTTCCTGTGGAGCTTCACTATCATGGCATTGCCCATTGTTTGCAGGTAGACCTCTCCTCCTCAACTCAAACGGAGTGTCTTCACTAACACTAGATCAAGAAGGACATTTTGTGGAGATAAAGATGTGTGCCGTGGTACCGCAGTGCCTCGGCACCTGGCAACGAGCTGAGCTGTGGTACCAAGCCATGGTACGCGGTGCCGTGCTGGGGTACCTAGCACCGAGCTGTGGTACCGCGGTACGTCGCGGCACCAGCCGAGGTGCCACGGCACCAGGTATCGGTGCCGCAATATGCACTTGCTGTCTCTCAACAAATGGGCGATGCCATGATAGTGGAGCTCCACAGGAAGCTCCTCTTCTCCTCCTCTTAAAATAAAATAATTTTAGAACTTCTTGTAGCGAATATTCATCAAAAATGATATTGAATGTCAGGCAGTTGAACAATTCAACTCCGTAATCACACAATTGTTTACTCGCACTGGTAGTTCACAAAGTTGCCGTCAACTTTTCGCGTTAGCATTAGCTTAGCAACGAACCTTCACACAGTGCACAAGGGCCATTTACCACTGAAAACTAACCCCAACCATACCCTAACCATAACCTTAACCATTTAACGCCCATGCCTAACCTTGAGCAGACACTGGAACCGTATTTAATCATTTAACTGCTTTGCAAACTATATTAATGGATATATCTATATTTTAAAATAACTTTATTTTTTAGCGCACGACCTCCACTTCCGGTGGGGTACTTCCTTAGCATTAGCCACATTAGCCGAAAGCCTTAAAATTTTTCAGCCTATCCTTTTATTTTTGTGGCGGCCTTAATTTTAAAGCAAGGCACCTTTCGGGAAAACAGCGCCCCCGTAATTGAAAAGGTGGATGATGTTTTTTTTTTCTTATAGTGGATATTTTTTTGGGCTGCTCTCTTTTTTTTCTCATAGTAGATAATTTTTTCACCTGTTCTTTTTTTTTTTCTTATAGTGAATAATTTTTTGGGCTAGTAGATAATTTTTTTTTGCCTGTTCTCTTTTTTTTTCTTTTAGTGGATAATTTTTTGGCTGGTCTCTTTTCTTTCTTATAGGGATTTTTTTTTCATCTAGTGGATAATTTTTTTTGGGCTGTTCTCTTTTTTTCTTATAGTGGATAATTTTTTTAGGCTGTTCTCTTTTTTCTTGCAGTAGATAATTTTTTGTCTAGTGGATAATTTTTTAGGCTGTTCTCTCTTTTTTTTTTTCCTTATAGTGGATAATTTTTTTTGGGCTGTTTTTCTCTTTTTTTTTCTTGTAGTAGATAATTTTTTCATCTCGTGGATAATTTTTTTAGGCTGTTCTCTTTTTTTTTTTTGTAGTAGATAATTTTTTCATCTCGTGGATAATTTTTTTAGGCTGTTCTCTTTTTTTTTCTTGTAGTAGATAATTTTTTTCATCTCGTGGATAATTTTTTTAGGCTGTTCTCTTTTTTTTCTTGTAGTAGATAATTTTTTTCATCTAGTGGATAATTTTTTTAGGCTGTTCTCTTTTTTTTCTTGTAGTAGATAATTTTTTTCGTCTAGTGGATAATTTTTGGCCTGTTGCACCTCTGGGCCACCGTACATTGAGATCAAATTGGGGCAAATGTGGCCACTGACCTAAAATGAGTTGACACCCCTGACATATACTAACTAGCATACATGCGTAGAGAAAAAGAGTGTTTTTTTGGTTTTTTTTTTTTAACCCTTTCAGGCATAGTGGTCACTACGTGACAGCTACTCTACAGCTGTTCTCTTGTATATCATGGGTTTTGTTGTTTTAGTTCCATATCAGCCAACACAGTGCAAAACACTCAGGAAAAAAAAATCTTGATTAAGGTCTCATAATTCATGCATGAAGGGTTTAATTTTGTTGATTTAGTATATATCAACCAACCAGTGGGACTTATGCATCATCTCATTAAACTGCAATTCATACCATTATTGTAACTTTGCTGTTCTCGATTGTTTTTGAGTGGAAATCAATTGTTAATATTTATTTTTTTGCATATTATCTCCATGAAGTGAGTCATAACTACAATTAGAATATGTTTTAAAATGTGAGAAAACATCAGATTATGCTGCATTAAAACATGGTTTCATTTTCACTGTTTTCATATCACTTTATTGATATTGGGTTTTAATACATGTTTCTTTGTCTTCAAGAATAAACTCATGGTGTAGCTGAGTGGACATTTTTGTAACTCCATGAAAACAGGTTGATTTAAAAAAAAAAAATTTCAATCACATTGTTTTTTTGTTGTTGTTTTTTTTCATGCCTAAAGAGGAATAAAAACACTCAGGAAAAAAAATCTTGATTAAGGTTCTCATAATTTATGCTATGAAAGGTTAATGTGTGGCATTTTCTACTTTTATCCAAATGATAAAAGACAAGAAAGAAGAGATGTTTAGAAATACATGGAAAATGGGTTGTATGTGGTTCACTGCTATGTATTTAGATGTACAGGTTTAGAAGTCCATTTAAAATGACCATTTTGTAACCTTTAGGGTTAGCAAAATAGCTATCTGATGAAAAGGAGGAAAAGAAAAAAAAAAAAAGGGGGGGGGGGGGGGGGGGACGACGACACAAAAACTCACAGCCTAACCACTGCTAACGGTATACTCACCTGGCTGTAATAGCAGGTACAAGGGTAACAGAGTTAACAAACTACTGATTCCACATACAAATTTACTTTCCCCTCTTTATAATAATATAATTTTCTGTTTTCCCTCACAAATAAACCATAGTTGCGTTAGCATATGGTGAACGGTGGCAAATTTACATGTGAATCCAACACTGCTGCTTTCAAGGCACCGCGGAATTGTTAAACTCCTGAAGGAGAATTTCTTTCAGGTTAGAGGTTTTCCAGATACAGACACTCAAGCGCTTCCATAAAACACTAGTCTTGCTTTTGATTCTTTTATTTTTACTATTCAAAGCATAAATAGCTACCTGCTGAGTTTCCTTTTTATTTTAATTTATTCTGTATGTTGTGTGTCTATGGTTTATGGACCTGTTTTTGCAATAAAGTTTCTTAATTATGGTAAGGGGGATTTAGTAAAAAAACTCTTCTCGAGTTAAGGAAAAGCATAAACATGTTAAGCATTGTAGACAGCTTTCTGTTTTTAAGTAGTACAGTATCCATGAGTTTCTGTCTACTGCCTGAACGCTTTACATCCGTATTTCAGTCGTTTATCTGTGAAAACCGATTTTCCTGATGGCCCGCGAAGGCAGCAAACTATTTTGGAGTTCTTCCGCATTTACCTGCTCCTCGAGACGCCAGGGGTGTCCATGAATGGGCGTATGTTACTCCACTAAAAGGATATAAACAAATCTGCGAACTGCTAGTTGAATAAAGAAAGTTTGTGTCGTTTTAATGGTAGTCCAGGACATGTACTAAAACAACAGTTCAAGTTAAACTGCAACAGCCACATAAGTTTTCTTTTTGTTTGCCTTAAGTTGTCGTCAGTCGTCGTCCATAATGGGATGTTGTACCAGCTCAGAGGTAAGCTAAGCTAGCAGGAATATTAGGTGGATAAATTATGGCAGCTTGATTTGTCGAGTCACCAACTGTGATTCAGTGGGATTGAGATAATAACGTCACTTCTTCAGCAGCTTTTTGTCCCTCTTGTTCAGCTGCAGCTCAGTGTCTTGTGTGTTGAAGGCAGTTAGCGCAGTTGTTGAGTCGCAAGTAGCAGCAAAACAAAAACAGACAAGGTTAACCAACTATTATCTATTATTTATGCCTCGACAGAGCAAACCAAACTGGAAACCACTGGAGGAGCGCAGCTGCACCGACATACCATGGCTCATCGTATTTATACTTTTTTGCATCGGAATGGTAAGTTTTTAATTGAATAGGTGTCGTATATATGTGTGCTAACTTTGGTTCTGTTTTAGAGAGGTTTTGGAGGGTTACATGAAATACATACACATGAAATTACAAGACCATAAAAGAAAAATGCCTTCATGACTGTACACAATATATAAACATCATTCACTGTGTGAATGAAATAGTTGAAAAAAAGTTTTATGGCACTCTTAAAATTTACACAATCTCTAATATGACCATGAAATATTTGCAGAAAAACCTGTTTCTTCCTTCCAAATGTGTGGGTGTGTCAGACAGACACAAACAAGTGCAAATGATTTATTGTTGTGATTATCGTTAACAAGAAAAAAAATAACTGAACTAAATTTTTGCCAGTTTCAACATGTCATGCCCTGGATGTGTTTCATTATCTTGCTGAAACATCCAGTTTTCTTTGACAGAACAGTGCATGTGCAGAGTCAAACATGTGGGTTTG